>NC_091952.1:10173799-10223799 GCF_031021105.1 Erythrolamprus reginae
CCTCTTCATGGGAAGGGACCAGAACATCAGAGAAATCCATAGCATCGCATGATACTTCCCTAAGTGTTGGTTTTTTTGGTTTGCCTGCTCTCATTTCTCTCTCTTGAATCTTCATCTACAATGAAGACAGACTAAATAAGACCAGGTAAGAAAAAACCAAGACACACATACAAACTGTATATATGCATTTAAATTAAAAAAAATTATTTTTTTTTTCAAAAGTTAAGAGTGCTCCACCATTTGAGATTCTTAAGAGGAGATTGGACATCCATTTGCCTGGAATGCTTTAGGCAGTGAAGGGCTACCAAAAGTTTTACTACCACACTGTGGGCATGGCTTATTTTATGGGTGTGGCTTGATGGTCATGTAACTAGGTGGGAGTGGCTTGACAATCATGTGACTTGGCCAAGGATTTCCCAAGAACCTCAAAACAATCCCCATATCAATGGACTCAAAACAAGCAGGTCATCGAATCCACCCACATCCTAGAAGTGAGCAGTTGTAGAACAGTGAAATGACAGAAACATCTCGCTTAGAATTTTGAAAGCCCATTTTGACCATTGTCATAAATGTACCTTCATGATTAAAATGGCCACTCACAAAATAATCACTTACTCAAATGCAACTATCTAAAGTGTCCCTTGCTACTTTCACAGCCTAAGCAAACATCCCAAAATGCTCCATTCCACATAACAGTCTTAACCCTCCTTCCTGCAGACTACCAAATGAAATCAAGTTTTCTGGCAAAACATTAGGTTTCAAGCGTTATTCATTTTATTTTTCTAGAGCAGGGGTCCCTAAACTTGGCAACTTTTAAGACTTGGGGATTTCAACTCCCAGAATTCTCCAGCCAGCTATGAAGACCTCTGTTCTATAGCCATTCGGAAAGGAGGGGGAGGCAGAAACCCAGATTGCATAGAACTCATCCCAGATCTTATCTCCTGATACTTGTCTTAGACACTTTTGTTTGTAGCAGAATCGCCAGGTTTGGGGTTTTTAAACCCATTCGGGAAGAAAGCAAGTAGGATGCTTGGCTGCATAGCTAGAGGTATAACAAGCAGGAAGAGGGAGATTGTGATCCCCTTATATAGAGCGAAGTGTTTTTAATAGGAAAGTGAACACAAGTACAAGGGGACACAAGCTGAAGTTAGTTGGGGGAAAGATCAAAAGCAACATGAGAAAATATTATTTTACTGAAAGAGTAGTAGATCCTTGGAACAAACTTCCAGCAGACGTGGTTGGTAAATCCACAGTAACTGAATTTAAACATGCCTGGGATAAACATATATCCATTGTAAGATAAAATACAGGAAATAGTATAAGGGCAGACTAGATGGACCATGAGATCTTTTTCTGCCGTCAGTCTTCTATGTTTCTATGTTTCTAAAGCAGAGGCTACCAAAAGAGGACGCCCTGCATTTTCTTTCCACATCTTTTGGTGCAAATTGGGTGCTCTGGGGTGGAGCTCCATTTTTGCTAGCCCACTGCGTTCCCTCCCATGCAGGCAGCAGCCCACCCCTGGGTATAGGGCCATGATGTCAAACCTATGTCACATGTGCTACAGGTGGCATGCAGAGTCATATTGGAGGGCATGCAAGACTTTGCCCTGTGTCATCTCCAGCAAAGGCTGTTTCGCTCTCCAGATGCTTTAGGGAAGCTTCTCTGAAGCCCCAGAGGCAAAAAAAAAATATCCCAACAAACAAACTGGAAGTTCAGAAAAACGCACTTCTGTGCTGTTTTTTGCACTCTGGAGGGTTCAGGGAAGCCCAACTCTGGACACTTTCAAGAGGAGATTGGACTGCCATTTGGCTGGGGTGCTGTAGGATTTCCTGCTCAGGCAGGGGGTTGGACTTGATGATCTACATGGTCCCTTTCAACTCTAACAATAAATTAATAAAATAAATAAGTAAGTAAGTGAGTGAGTGAATGAATAAATGAATAAATAAATAAATAAATAACCCTGGAGGCTAAAACAATCTCCCAACAAACAAATTGGAAGTTCGGAAAAACACACTTCTGGTTTGCCATTGTGCTTTTTTTTTTTTTTTGGCACTCTGAAGGGTTCAAGGAAGCTTCCTGAAGCCACAAAGTGCAAAAAAAACCCCAGTTTCTGACAGTGAGGATTCCTTGCCAAGGTCAGACGCTGGGGGAGAAGAAGAATCAGATAGAAAGATGGATGCAGCCTGCCCATTAGTTAATGACCCCATTAGTGGGTCATCGGACTCAGACTTGGAGGATCAGTGGATAGATGCCAGAATGCGCAGGCTCATGGCTAGAAGGGACCAACTGTGCAGGTATCGTCGGAGATAAGGGAGAACACCTGTGGCTGAGGCAATTAGGCTAATGGGGTTGCTGATAAATTACCAGCATTGCAGAGAGCACATGTGGGAGTTTATCCATTTGGAGAAGGATATGTCATGCTCGCTTTGTTCCTGGACTTTCACGGACATTTTTGGGATATTTCACAGCTAAGTAAATCTTGTAGATTCACTCAAAGAGGTGGCTGTGATGCTCTCACAGCTGCTCTTATCTGCTCTGTTTGTTTTTGTCTCTCACAGCTTTCAAGGACTGTTATCTGTGTGTGAGCTAATTTGCTCAGTTTAAAGTGCGTGTGCACAGCTTTAATTTTGGATAAACGGCTTTTCTGTTTACTTAACAACAGCGTGTGTGTTTGAATTTACATTTCTGACTTAATTGGGGCTCGTAAGGTGAAGCCCGGCATAACAGAATCCTATCCTGAATTCTCGAGTACGAAGAATGTTGGGGAGGCAGGAGCAGCTGCACAAGCGTAGAAACAAATGACAGGCAGAATACGAAGCAAAAATGGTCCACAATCACTGGTATAGGGTTGGACTAGAAGACCTTCAAGGTCCCTTCCAACTCTGCTACTCTGCAAAAAGGGTCTTTGGTTCCTGGCTTGAAAGAATGGGATATTGAGAAAAGGGAAGTCCAGGAAGACTTGACCTTGATGAAATAACGGTTTCCTTTCTGCTAAGCTTCCTCCAAAGACGTTAATCCTTTTTTTTAAGGCATCTTGTGTCACTGATTGTGCCTAAAGAGGAATATATATATATATATATACATGTATATACATATAGGAGTGAGAGCCAGGGACCCAAGCCAACTTCTTTTTTAAGCTGTACCCTTTTGAAAACTGCTGCTTAAAGATAAATCAAAATGCCAGCACAGAAATTGCTCATGTTAGACCCTAAGGGAACCTGCCCTGTCATCTTGCATTAGCTACTGCTTGACCAAAACCCCAAAGCAGAGAGAAAGCTTAAAAAGAAAAAGAAAAAAAGAAAATGAAAGAAAGGCTGGTAGACAGAAGTTCATCTTATTTTCTCTGCATTCGGGTTCCAAATTCACCTCGTTTTCACTGTTTTAACATATCAGGAAGGGTTCACAGTCCGCGGTGCGCGGTGCATGAGGCAAACTGGCCAATGTTGTATTTAGGAGTTCAAAAATGAAGCCCTAAAAATGAAGATTGGAAATATTTACCGTATTTTTCATAGTACAGTCGTACCTCTACTTATGAACTTAATTCGTTCCGTGACCAGGTTCTTAAGTAGAAAAGTTTGTAAGAAGAAGCCATTTTTCCCATAGGAATCAATGTAAAAGCAAATAATGTGTGCAATTGGGGAAACCACAGGGAGGGTAGAGGCCCTGTTTCCTCCCAGGAGATTCCTAGAGAGGCCCCATGGAGGCTTCTCCTTGCCTTTTCTGGCCCTGTTTGCTCCCAGGAGATTCCTAGAGAGGCCCCACAGAGGCTTCTCCCCGCATTTTCCTGTCCTGTTTCCTCCCAGGAGATTCCTAGAGAAGCACAATAGAGGGTTCTCCCCACCTTTTCTGGCCCTGTTTCCTCTGAGGAGATTCCTAGAGAGGCCCCATGGAGGCTTCTCCCTGCCCTTTCCAGTTACAGTTTTGGAGGCTCATGTTTGTAAGTGGAAAAAAGTTTTTGAGAAGAGGCACAAAAATCTTGAACACATGGTTCTTATCTAGAGCGGTTTGTAAGTAGAGGCGTTCTTACACAAAGGTACCACTACATAAGACACACCATTTTCCACCCTAAAAGAGGCTGATAATTTGGGTGCGTCTTATACTCTGAATATAGCTTCTTTCTTTATTTTTCCCCCAGCCCTAACTAGCTGCTAACAATCTTCCCAGCTCCTACCTTGCAGGCTTTTTCACTGTTTCTTTCTGTAAATAATGTTTTCCAAGCCCTAAGTCTTTGCAGGTTTTTTTCCATTGGTTTAACTTGCTCCAAATGTTTTTTTCCAGCCCTAACCTGGTACTAACAATGTTCCCAGCTCTTACCGGCTTGCAAGCTCTTTCATTGTTATTCTCTGTGAAGAATGTTTTCTAAGCCCTAAGTCTTTGCAGGGTTTTTTTCCATTGCTCTACTTGCTCCGAATGTTTCTTTCCAGGTGCTGATGATGTTCCAACCTCTTATTGGCTTGCAAGCTCTTTTATTGTTACTCTCTCTGAATAAAGGTTTTTTAAAGCCCAGGGGATAAAATAATGTGCTGGCTAAGGACCCTAGCCAGATGAATACCTGCTAAGCAGATTCTTTTCCCTATTTTCCTCCCCAAAAATTAAGGTGCATCTTATACTCTGAAAAATACGGTTGCTCTGTGTTCTGTCGGGCTGTCTGGTAGAATCCTCCCCAAAATTCACAGGTACAAATTTCAGACACACACATGTTTGAAAATTCAAAACAATGTTCTTTATAATGAAAATTCACTTAAACCAAGCCCTCTTTTGGTATAGCCAAGAGCACTCGTCTCCAAACAAACTGGTAATTTGTACAAGTCCCTTATCAGTTCTGTGATACTTAGCTTGCAGCTGTGAGGCAATTCACAGTCCTTCTTTCACAAAGGGAAACACACTTTGCTCTGGTTTAGTTTCAAAGCAGGGAAAAATCAGCACACAAAAGCAGTCAGTAAAGCAGTCATGAAACACAACGATGAGATAATCCTCCACAATGGCCAAACCCATAGGCTGCTCTTTATAGCAGCCTCACTAATTACCACAGCCCACCCAACCATAGGTGGCCTCATTTTCTTTGATAATAATCTCTCAGTTGTTGTTGCCTATGCATCGCTCTCCACATGCGTGGCTGTATCATTAACTCTTGTTCTGAATCCAAGGAGGAGCTAGATAATTGATCTCCTTCTGAGCTGTCTGTCACACTCTCCTCCTCCCTGTCACTCATGTCTTCTTGGTCAGAGGAGCCTTCATCAGCAGATTCCACCGGGGGCAAAACAGGCCTGCAGCATGTGGATGTCTCCCCCACATCCACAGTCCTTGGGGTAGGAGCTGGGCCAGAGCTAACCACAACACTCTGGAAGGGAAGTCTAAGGAAGGCTAGGGTTGAATATCTAAAATAATTAATAGAAAAGAAGATCAAAACCTAGGAGGAAGAATTGTGGGTTGCCAAGCTTAGCAGTTCCTTGATTAGGGCAAGCTATCAACAGAGAGCCAAACCCCCTTCTCTGATGATGTTACCTAGTTGGGTCATGAAAGAGCTGGAAAACAAAACAAAACAAATGAACTCAGAGAGCACCAAGGACCCCAAAGTTGAAGAGAGGCAGATTTTGATTAAATGTAAATAAGAATTCGTCCATTTCTAGATGCTTAACTTGCACTTTGCTAGCCCGTAAGAAACTGGATGCGGCCTTTCTCCAAATGCCTTCAAGGAAATGCTCGATGGCCAACCCTTTCATCAGCGTTTTTTGCAAAGAGCTGAACTTCCCAATGACCTCTTGTAGTGCTTGGTGGCTTCTTTTTAAATGAGATCAATTTATCCAGTGCAGCCAAGCTGAAGTTCACAACATTCCACTTCGTAGCCTGGAGAAAATGCTACAATTTTCTTCATTCGTCGGAGCCGCGTAGCTGCTCAGATGCTTCACCACATTCAAAGAGCATTTTAAGCGTAGCATTTTAATCCTATCCTGGAATCCAAGATCCCATTGATTTTTTTGGTACCTCTTATAGAAGATCAAGCAAGCTACAATGCACCTCCCACTCTTAGACCATAATTTCAATGAGTCTTCTTTGCAGGATTTAATAGTTGTGATGGCACAGTTGTTAGAATGCAGTATTGCAAGCTAACTCTGAATTCCCACCGCCAGCAGTTCGATCATGACCAGCTCAAGGTCGACTCGGCCTTCCATTCCTCTAAGGTTGGTACAGTGAGGACCCAGATTGTTGCGGGCAAGACACTGATTCTGTAAACTGCTTAGGGAGGGTTGTGGAGCCCTATGAAGTGGTATACTGTATACTGTATGTCTAAATGCTATTACTATTAATAGCATTGAGCCGCCCCGAGTCTTCAGAGAGGGGCGGCATACAAATCTAATAAATTATTATTATTATTATTATTATTATTATTATTATTATTATTATTATTATTTCAGGAAGCTCAAACTTCCCAAGGAGCTGCTGATACAATTCTACAGAGGAATCATTGAGTCTGCCATCTGCACCTCTATAACTGTCTGGTTTGGTTCGGCAACCCAACAAGACCGACACAGACTTCAGAGGATAATCAGAACTGCAGAAAAAACAATTGCTGCCAACCTGCCTTCCATTGAGGACCTGTATACTGCACAAGTCAAAAAGAGGGCGGTGAAAATATTTACTGACCCCTCACATCCTGGACATAAACTGTTTCAACTCCTACCCTCAAAACGTCGTTACAGAGCACTGCACACCAAGACAACTACACACAAGAACAGTTTTTCCCCGAACACCATCACTCTACTAAACAAATAATTCCCTCAACACTGTCAAACCTTTTACTAAGTCTGCACTTCTATTTCTACTAGTTTTTTCTCATCATTCCTATCACCCATTTCCTCCCACTTAGGACTGTATGACTGTAACTTGTTGCTTGTATCCTAAGATTTTTATTAATATTGTTTCCTCATTGCTTATTTGACCCTTATGATAATCATTAAGTGTTGTACCATCTGATTTTTGACAAATGTATATTTTATTTATGTACACTGAGAGCATATGCACCAAGACAAATTCCTTGTGTGTCCAATCACACTTGGCCAATAGAGAATTCTATTTAGGCACGAAGGATCAATTCCTTCAAAAAAGCTTTTGTATGAAGAGGGGAAGACCAGAGGATGTCAGGAAAAATGAGAAAGAAAATAATATGGTGGGGTGGTTTACATATGTTGAGCATGGTCTCTAGATCTGTCCCTCACCCACACAACATCCTTCAGGATTTGGTCTAACTGATGTGGTAGGTGCAACAACTGTAGGAGAAAAGCAAGGTAGCTAGAATGAAGGGTCAAGCATGTCATAATTTTGGATGCCTTGCGTTCCCACATGAGTCCCAAGTCCAGTTCTCCATGAATTCCATTGATTCTTAGGTAGCATCAATTTAGCTTTGGCCATTAGTTTATTTTATTTATTTTATTTATTCATTCATTTGTCCAATACACAGATACATAGGAAGAAATATAGACAATAATATAAAAGAGGGTGAAAGTGAACTTAGAGGAGAGGATATATGAAAGGAAGAGAATATATAAGATAGGTGAAAGAAGGAAAGACAATTGGACAGGGGACCAAAGGCACACCAGTGCACGTATGTACGCCCCTTACTGGCCTCTTAGGAACCTGGAGAGGTCAATCGTGGAGAGTCTAAGGGAGAAGTGTTGGGGGTTGGGGGTTGACACAATTGATTCCGGTAATGAGTTCGATGCTTCGATAACTCGATTGTTGAAATCATATTTTTTACAGTCAAGTTTGGAGCGGTCCGTATTAAGTATGAATCTGTTGCGTGCTCTTGTGTTATTGCAGTTGAAACTGAAGTAGTCATTGACCAGTAGGACGTTGCAGCATATGATCTTGTGGGCAATACTCAAATCGTGTTTTAGGCGCCGTAATTCTAGGCTTTCAAGGCCCAGGATTGTTAGTCTATTTTCATAGGATATTCTGTTTCGAGTGGAGGAGTGAAGGGCTCTTCTGGTGAAATATCTTTGGACATTTTCAAGGGTGTTGATGTCTGAGATGTGGTATGGGTTCCAGACAGATGAGCAGTAGTCTAGGATGGGTCTGGCAAAAGTTTTGTAGGCTCTTGTGAGTAGAGTGAGATTGCCTGAGTTGACTAGGTTCTTGTACAAAGGTAGCAAGAATAAATTCTTCTGTGTTTCAAACTCAACAAACGATCTTGTGTATTTGTGCCTGACATCAACTGAATACAAGGATTGAGATGATGTCCTTGTAGAGCTATCAGAATCCATGGAAACAGCTGAATCCATGGGAACTGAATTTCCCATAGATCAGAAGTCAACAGCATGACAACTGGTAATGACAGACTACTTATTGACTTATTGTAAACAAATGTCCACAATTCTTTGAATCCAAGGACAAAGAGGCAACATTTGTGAGAAGGCCAGAGGTTTCAAGGGTTTTAGGGACGATGCCTGTGGGAAGGCTGAAATTTTGCAAGACTTGTAAGATATTAGGTCATTGCTATAGTGCCATGATGGCAAACCTCTGGCACACGTGCCACAGGTGGCACACAGAGCAATATCAGAGGGCACGCAAGGTCCAGCATACATGTGCATGTTAGCCAACGGATTTTCGGCCTTGGGGAAGGCCATTTCACCCTTCAGATGCTTCAGGGAAGCTTCACTGAAGCCCCAGAGTGCAAAAAAACCATACAACAGATAAACCGGAACTTTGGAAAAACAGACTTCCTTTTTGCCCATTGTCCCATTTTTCGCACTCCAGATGTTTCAGGGAAGCTTCCTGAAGACCCAGAGTGCAAAAAAATCACCCAACAGACAAACCAGAAGTTCAGAAAAACAGACTTTCGGTTTGCTCGTTGTCCTGTTTTTCGCACTTTATTTTATTTATTTATATATTTATTTATTTATTGGATTTGTATGCCGCCCCTCTCCATAGACTCGGGGCGGCTAACAACAATAATAAAAGACAGCATGTAAATCCAATACAAAAACAGCTAAAAACCCTTATTGTAAAACCAAACATACATACATACAAACAAACAAACATACCATACATAAATTGTAAAGGCCTAGGGGGAAAGAATATCTCAGTTCCCCCATGCCTGATGGCAGAGGTGGGTTTTAAGGAGCTTACGAAAGGCGAGGAGGATGGGGACAATTCTAATCTCTGGGGGGAGGGTTCCAGAGGGCTGGGGCCGCCACAGAGAAGGCACTTCCCCTTGGCCCCACCAAACGACATTGTTTTGTTGACGGGACCCAGAGAAGACACACTCTGTGGGACCTAACCGGTCGCTGGGATTCGTGCGGCAGATGGCGGTCTTGTAGATACCCCTGGTCCGGTGCCATGAAGGGCTTTATAGGTGATGACCAACACTTTGAATTGTGACCGGAAACCAATCGGCAACCAATGCAGACTGCGGAGTGTTGGTGTTACATGGGCATTTTTGGGAAAGCCCATGATTGCTCTTGCAGCTGCATTCTGCACGATCTGAAGTTTCCAAACACTTTTCAGAGGTTGCCCCATGTAGAGAGCATTACAGTAGTCGAGCCTCGAGGTGATGAGGACATGAGTGACTGTGAGCAGTGACTACCGATCCAAATAGATGTTTCAGGAAAAACAGACTTCCAGTTTGCCCGTTGTCCTGTTTTTGGCGCTTCAGATGTTTTAGGGAAGCTTCCTGAAGCCCCAGACTGCAAAAAAACAAACCCAACAGACAAACCGGAAGTTCAGAAAAACAGACTTCCAATTTGCCCGTTGTGCTGGTTTTTGCACTCCAGAGGCTTCAAGAGCCTTCAAGAGCGCCAAGGACTCAAGAGCTACCAATATTCTCTTCCACCAGGTTAATGGATCCCATGAAATGGGTGCTAGGTAGTATAACAGTTGTCGTTGTCCTCAGATGCCACTCTATGTCTACTTCTGTTATTTTTTCTCTCTATTGAATTTTGCTTTTATTCTAACCACGCTAAGCTGACATAAACAAAAACACAAACAAACCAGTTTTCCGATTATGGAATTCTACTCGCGGCTTAATGGGCCTCCCAGTTCCTATGACTTTGCTGTCTTGAGATTTTGGAGGGAGGATAGACTATAATCGGGTTTTTGGAAATGATTAGTGATGGGCGAACTGAACCCGCACAATTCGGGTCCGTACTGAATTTTGCGGTGTTCGGTATGCCGAACATGAACTTCGGGCAAAGTTCGGGGTCGTGTTTGGCATTCGGAGCTTTGACGTCACCAGCAGGTTGCTAAGGACGCCAAGGTGATCACTTCCTGGATTCCATGGAATCCAGGAAGTGATCACCTTGGTGTCCTTAGCAACCTGCCAGTGACGTCAAAGCTCCGCCCCCAGAATCTCTTCATGGGAGGGATTCCCCGTTCGGGTTTGGGTTCGAGTTCGGGTTCAGTTCAGGTTCGGCCGAATTTTGCGTAACGTTTGTCCGAACTTGCCGAACCCGAACACTGTTGGGTTCACCCATCACTAGAAATGATGGAAGACTCACCCCGAGTCTTCGGAGAGGGGCGGCATACAAATCTAATAAATTATTATTATTATTAATTTTAACTGAGTCACAAGAAAGAAATGCCACGTGAGTGTAAACATAAATAATGCCATTTCTTTGGTTGTCATAAGAGTTAAAATAACGAGAGAAACACCCTCATAGTTAACATTAACTCTACTGGGGGGGGAGGGGAGAGAGAAAAGCCAAACAGCTCTTGGCAATAGATAAAAATGCATTCGTATTGTCAAATAAGTTAGGTCATAATTTAGCCAGTGGGAAGACTAAAAATAAACAGCTTTGCAGGCAAAAATTCATTCCATTGCTATATTCATACAGAGGAAAAAAAAACAAGATTGCCAGAATGAGAGAATTTGGTTTAACACGCAGTGAAAACAGAAAGAGGGGAGGAAAAAGGTGTGTTATACAATATTGACCCAATTTCCTGGGCATGGGGCAGACGCTAGTTTCCAACACAGTCCCTTACTCGTGGAATAGGTCAAGTGTGTGTGAAAGAGAGGAAACAGGGTAATATAAAATATGGGACAGATGGCATGACTGGCTCGGAAAGAAAAGTAAAGTCAATGTGTAAACTAGGAATTTTTTTTTAAGAAATGTTATAAATGGGGGTGAATGTGATAGATGTAACTAAGTCTAAATGGTTGTAAGATGATGTATATAACAGTGCATATCACACTGGAGGAGGAGGGGGGGACTGTGGAGTCCTTGGTTCCCCCTGAGCTTATTTTATTTTATTTTATTTTATTTTATTTTTTATTTTTTATTTTTTATTTTTTATTTTTTATTTTTTATTTTTTATTTTTTATTTTTTATTTTTTATTTTTTATTTTTTATTTTTTATTTTTTATTTTTTATTTTTTATTTTTTATTTTTTATTTTTTATTTTTTATTTTTTATTTTTTATTTTTTATTTTTTATTTTTTATTTTTTATTTTTTATTTTTTATTTTTTATTTTTTATTTTACTTTACTTTACTTTACTTTACTTTACTTTACTTTATTTATTTTATTTTATTTTATTTTATTTTATTTTATTTTATTTTATTTTATTTTATTTTATTTTATTTTATTTTATTTTATTTTATTTTATTTTATTTTATTTTATTTTATTTTATTTTATTTTATTTTATTTTATTTTATTTTATTTTATTTTATTTTAATTCATAGATACATAGAAACATAGAGGATTGACGGCAGAAAAAGACCCCATGGTCCATCTAGTCTGCCCTTATACTATTTCCTGTATTTTATCTTAGGATGGCCTGTTTAAATTCAGTTACTGTGGATTGACCAACCATGTCTTCTGGAAATTTGTTCCAAGCATCTACTACTCTTTCAGTAAAATAATATTTTCTCACGTTGCTTCTGATCTTTCCCCCAACTAACTTCAGATTGTGCCCCCTTGTTCTTGTGTTCACTTTCCTATTAAAAACACTTCCCTCCTGAACCTTATTTAACCCTTTTAACATATTTAAATGTTTCCATCATGTCGTCGTCCCCCCCACCTTTCCCTTCTGTCCTCCAGACTATACAGATTGAGTTCATTGAGTCTTTCCTGGTAAGTTTTATGCTTGAGACCTTCCAACATTTTTGTAGCCCGTCTTTGGACCTGTTCAGTTTTATCAATATCTTTTTGTAGGTGAGGTCTCCAGAACTGGACATAGTATTCCAAATGTGGTCATCTGTTCATTCATTCATTCATTATTTATTTATTTATATTTATATGCCGCCCAATGCCATGGTTGTTTTCTTGGAGACCATTAGTAGATTCTAAAATCCAGCACTACCAGTTTGCAGAAGCATCCTGGGTGGGTGGGGCGGAGCCTCCCACCGATGCTGCTACAGGTTTGTCGAATTGGGTAGAACTGGCAGCAACCCACCGGTGTTGCAGACGTCTCGTTACCCAACTGGGTAACCTCATTGTCTAAATTGTTGGGTATTTTGGTTACTGTTAATATTATTAGTATTAGCAAAGTTCAGCTGGCTGAATTAGCAGCGGATTCAGCATGGCAAAAAACCAATTGTGTGGCTTAGAATCCCATTTGTTAGCAATGAATGACCACTCCTTCATAAAGATGAAATAAACTGCAATCTTTACTTACAATTCTGTTGATGCATGCATTTACAGAATGCAGGCATAAATGCTTATATTCCAGTACATATTAATAACTTCTGGATGCTTCCATGTGTGAGGATGCCTTCAGATTGATCTCACATATGTGTCCTCAGCCAAGGACAATGGAGGGAGATAGAAGGAGGTGGAAAGAAATCTCAGCAGGGCCAAAAGGGGAAAAGAGGAGGGGTCATCTACTCTGCTGTGTTTATATAGTCTGCAGAGTACATGTCCCTTTTTGTCATCAAAAGGTGACACACTAGTCAGTTAATTTGTAACCTGACCATAGAGATGTGCTCACAAGACAGTCTAAGCATGTGGTACTGTGGTGAAACCCAACATTTTTTTAATTATTTATTTATTTATTCATTCATTCATTCATTCATTCATTCATTCATTCATTCATTCATTTGTCCAATACACAATACATATGGAAGAGAATAGACATGAAGTAATATATATAAAGAAAATATGTAAAAATAGAGGAGAAGATATATGAAAGGAAGAAAATATATATGATATATGAGATAAAGGAAAGACAATTGGACAGAGGATGAAAGGCACTCTGGTACACTTATGTTCGCCCCTTACTGACCTCTTAGGAACCTGGAGAGGTCAACCGTGGATAGTCTAAGGGAGAAATGTTGGGGGTTAGGGGTTGACATTACTGAGTCCGGTAATGAGTTCCACACTTCGACAACTCGATTGTTAAAGTCATATTTTTTACAGTCAAGTTTGGAGCGGTTAATATTAAGTTTGAATCTGTTGCGTGCTCTTGTGTTGTTGCGGTTGAAGCTGAAGTAGTCATTGACCAGTAGGACGTTGCAGCATATGATCTTGTGGGCAATACTTAAATCGTGTTTTAGGCGCCGTAGTTCTAAGCTTTCTAGACCGAGGATTGTTAGTCTATTTTCGTAGGGTATTCTGTTTCGAGTGGAGGAGTGAAGGGCTCTTCTGGTGAAATATCTTTGGACATTTTCAAGGGTGTTGATGTCCGAGTTGTGGTATGGGTTTCAGACAGATGAGCTGTATTCAAGGATGGGTCTGGCAAAAGTTTTGTAGGCTCTTGTGAGTAGTGTGAGATTGCCGGAGCAGAAGCTACGTAGGATCAGGTTAACAACTCTAGAAGCCTTTTTGGCGATATTGTTGCGGTGGGCTTTAGCACTTAGGTCATTTGAAATTAGTATTCCAAGGTCTTTTACTGATTATCAGCAAGCGTGGCCGGATTTGCCAACGAAAAGGCGAAAGCCTCATTTTACTTCCTGCCTTCTGTCCGCTGTCTCTTCCTCTGGTTTCCCCCTACCACCACCGTCACCACCTCTCCCCTTTTCTCCATGAGGCTCTCAACCGTCCCCTTCCACTTCAGAGCGCTTGGAACCAAAAAGATCAGCTGTTGAGCGAACACAAGAAAAGCCTTTTGGGGATTGCCTTGGCCACTAAATAATCAGCAGGCGAAGTTATTATCATTATGCTGCTAATTAATTCCCAGCTCATTACATTTCCTGTGGCTAATTTGTACTCGCCACTGATTTGATTAAACTCATCTCTATGCTAATAAATGTGGGTTTTTTGCATTTGTTTCAGTGACTGTAAAAAAAAAAGAGAGAGAGAGAGAAATCTGTATTTACATACATTGGCGTTGATCAAATAAAACACAGCGTATGAATAAACCCTACTCTGATTTCCAATTCTGGCTAATCATCCATTAAGGAAGAGGAGGAAAACCAAGATGTAAAAGGTCATTGTTTACTCGCTGTGTGGATGGCTGAAGACGGTTTTAGTTGCTTCTGTGTTTAAGCACAGATTTTGTCTCTTTCACACCCATTCGGAACATAAAACCAGGCTTACGCTCCCATCATTTTTGGATTCAACTTAAGAAAACCAGGAAAGTCTAAGATCATTTTAAATGGGGGCCCCATGAAAGGCAATAGGAGGCGTCGGATATACAGTCGACACATACAAAATGGCCACTGCAGAAGAGACATTTTAACCGCCTGGATGACGTAACCCATTTTTTTCAAACAACCATTCATTCAAAATCCTTGTCTCACTCTAACCTTGATTTAATTCTAATGGATGCCATTAAATGTACTGAGGCAGAAAAGGGAAAGGAGTCAAAAAGTCAAGGTGCCTTTTTTTTTTTGCATTCTTTTGATATACACACAGACACAAACACACACAGACACACGCACGCACACACAAACGTGTCCCAGTATTGTGCTTCAGATGATCACATGAAGGGCTACCAAACCTACAAAAAGATATTGACAAAATTGAACGGGTCCAAAGACGGGCTACAAGAATGGTGGAAGGTCTTAAGCATAAAACTTATCAGGAAAGACATAATGAACTCAATCTGTATAGTCTGGAGGACAGAACGAAAAGGGGGGACATGATCAAACCATTTAAATATGTTAAATGGTTAAATAAGGTTCAGGAGGGAAGTGTTTTTAATAGGAAAGTGAACACAAGAACAAGGGGACACAATCTGAAGTTAGTTGGGGGAAAGATCAAAAGCAACGTGAGAAAATATTATTTTACTGAAAGAGTAGTAGATCCTTGGAACAAACTTCCACCAGACGTGGTTGGTAAATCCACAGTAACCGAATTTAAACATGCCTGGGATAAACATATATCCATTGTAAGATAAAATACAGAAAATAGTATAAGGGCAAACTAGATGGACCATGAGGTCTTTCTCTGCCGTCAGTCTTCTATGTTTCTATGTGTCTATTTTACTACTACACTGTGGGCCTGGCTTATGCAGGACGCCCTGCATTTTCTTTCAACATCTTTCAGTGCAAATTGGGTGCTCTGGGGTGGAGCTCCATTTTTGCTACCCCACTGCATTTTGCCCCTTTCCCCATCCAGGCAGCACCCCTGGTACTACTTTATAATCCTTTGGTAGGGCCACACTTGGAATATTGCATCCAGTTTTGGGTATAAATTTTTTATTGTTTTTCACACCTTGCAGAGATTCCAATTTACATACCTCAAATTAAATTAAAATATAATACAATACAATATCAAATGCCAATTTCTTAGTCAAATTAATCAAATTTTTCAAATTATTCATCCAATTATTTTCTGGTACATATCTGGATGATAGCATTTGGAAAGAAGGTAGCACAGGATGAATGATATGTACCAGTTTTGGTTGCTATAGTATATACTGTATATCTCTCTATCTTTTTTTAAATAAATGTGGATGAAATGGTACATGGGAATGTTTTTAACGGAACTCCTTTGGTTGAATTCACAAGTTTGTGCACCCTGTCAAACACACCTTTCTTCCAATTGTTGAATGTTCATCTTTCTATCAGATTTGATGTTTGTTTGTTTGTTTGTTTGTTTGTTTGTTTGTTTGTTTGTTTGTTCGTTCGTTCGTTCGTTCGTTCGTTCGTTCATTCATTCATTCATTTATTGTTAGAGTTGAAAGGGACCACGAAGGCCATCGAGTTCAACCCCCTGCCCAAGCAGGAACCCTATAGTACACCAGTCAAGTGGCAGTTCAATCTTCTCTTTAAAATGTCCAGAGTGTTGGAGTTCACAACGTCCGCTGGTAGGTTGTTCCATTGGTTGATCGCTCTGACCGTCAGGAAGTTCCTCCTTATCTCCATGTTGAATCTCTCCTTGGTCAGCTTCCAGCCGTTGTTCCTCATCCGGCCCTCTGGTGCCCTGAAGAATAAAGTGATCCCGTCCTCTCTGTGACATCCCCTCGTATACTTGTAGACTGCTATCATGTCCGTTCTGGCCCTCCTTTTCTCTAGGCTATCCATGCCCAGTTCCCGCAGTCTCTCTTCGTAAGTCTTGGTTTCCAATCATCTTGGTTGCTCTTGTTATTAAGCCAGCCTCTTCTTTGATGGCCCCTTCGTCTTATTCAACTAACCATTCCTAGTATCATTGCTTTCTCCAATGAATTCACACGCATGACAGGGCCAAAATAAATCAGACATAATCTTATGATTCTAGCTTCCAGTGATGGCTTTATATGATATAACACCTTTCTATACATTATAATGTATAGATATCTATATATACTCGGGATGTATGGGGTGCTCACGGAGGGTAGCACCTCTGGTATAGGAGCATGTCATGTTCTTTTATGGGATCTGCTGCTTGAATAACAGCCAAGGGTGGGCCCAATCCAGAAGGGTGGGGAACGTGGTTCTGGTGGCGGCAATATAGCACGTAGCCTAGCTCCGGTAGCGTCGCCATGGGTGCATGCACAACTGGTGCTTCCCCGGACCTCCGCCTGGCCTGGCCTGCCGCAAGACCTTCCTTTCCCCACCACAAGCGCTGCCTTCCCCCGCCGTGAGCCCCTCGCTTGCTTCTTACGCCGGCTCACCACCACCACCCGCGCTTGCTGGATTTTGATCATGTGACGCTAAATTGCGCTTGCCACTGCAGCTCATAAGTTCTTGTGGAACCAGCGCAATTTTGCTGCTGCAAAACCTGTGGAAGAAGCAAAATCATGCACAGAACCTCAGATGCGCCCGTGTTTCAGCAAGGCTTTTTTGCTTCCGCGCATGCCAAAACACAAATGCACCTGTGGCTTTTTGCGCAATTTTGCTTCCTCCACAGGTGCAGCAGCACAATCGCACTGTCCCCGCAAGAACTTACGAGCCGCGGCAGTGAGCGCAATTTAGCATTCCGGCTTGTAGCCCACCGCTGCATGTGACCCTTAAGATGCTGGAACGGTCATTAAGTATGAAAAACAGCCCAAACTCAATGCCGTGAGAGGTTGAGCGGCCGCTAAATGAATTGTTTGTAAGTCGAGAACTACCCATATACATAGTTCCCTCTAAGCTGAACAGTGAGCAATCGCTCACTTAAAAATCATCATCAACTCAGAGTTTTCCAAACCTGCCCAGAAGCCGAGAGGGAAAGAGTGAGAGGGAAGGAGAGAGAGAGGAAGAGAGAGAAACAGATAGAAAAAAGAGAGGAAGGAAAAGAGAAAGAAAAAGAATGGGAGTAAGGAAGAGAGAAAGAAAATCAAAATCTAGTTTGAAACTAGCTCAACTATTTAAGTGGCATTTTGATATTGATAGAGTTGCCCTATTATGAGCTCACTGTTATAGACACACAGTACAGTATTTTATTTTGAAATTCTCTGAGGCAAAACAGGGTGGGTTTTTAATTTGTTTGTTTGTTTGTTTGTTTGTTTGTTCGTTCGTTCGTTCGTTCGTTCGTTCGTTCATTCATTCATTCATTCATTCATTCATTCATTCATTCATTTATTTATTTATTTATTTATTTATTTATTTCTGTGCCGCCCAGTCCCAAAGGGACTGCCGCTCAGACACTATACTTTTCCGCCCACCCAAAAAAACAATTAGAGGGAACACTGCCCATATATCCATTTTTTCGAGATAGCCTGCAAACAGCCCAATATTTTCAAGAGCAAAACCATTTCGGCTTCAATTTACAAGGGGAATTTTTCCATGTAGCTTCTCCAAATGCTACCCCAGAGTTGAAAGATGGCATCGCCTTATCTCTTCATTAGTCTAAAAATGCATGCAGAAAGATGACTACAGATGACTACACATGCTATTCCCCTAGCACCAGTTCTTGTTTTATTAGCAGCATCCGGGGACAGAAGATGCCGTGCGGGAAAGCGGGGTGAGGAATGGGGTGAGGTGAGGAGGAAAGAGGAGGAGGGGGAGGCCGAGAGACCCTGCCTTCAGAACCTACAATAACGGTTGCAGCAAAACAAGGGAAAACATCAAAGGAAACGAGATTACAGCCTGCATATTAATGAAGCAGCGTGTATGTGTGTGTGTGTGCTTATGCGCGCGTTAAGCAAGCTCCTTGAAGCTACTTTAGTGTGAGGAAAAAGAAAATTGGGCTAATAACACGGAGTCTGAAATTCTCCAGTGCAATTAATCCACTACATAGAACGACAATCAGGGGTTCAAAAATGAGGCTTCAAAAATTTTAGCACAGGATTCTCTGCCCAGTTGCTGGGTGGGAGTGGCCTTCTGCCGCACGAATCCCAGTGACCAGTTAGGTCCCACAGAGTTGGCCTTCTCCGGGTCCCGTCGACCAAACAATGTCGTTTGGCGGGCCCCAGGGAAAGAGCCTTCTCTGTGGCAGCCCCGGCCCTCTGGAATCAACTCCCCCTGGAGATTAGAACTGCCCCCACACTCCTTGTCTTTCGTAAATTACTCAAGACCCATCTATACCACCAGGCATGGGGGAGTTGAGACACCTTTCCCCCAGGCTTTTTTATATTTATGTTTGGGTATGTATATGTTGTTTGCTTTTTAAAATATGATAGGGTTTTATGTGCTTTTTAGTATTAGATTTGTTTTCGCTGGAATATTGTTTTTATTATTGCTGTGAGCCGCCCCAAATCTTCGGAGAGGGGCGGCATACAAATCTAATAAATTGAATTGAATTGGATTGAATTGAATTGGATTGGATTGGATTGGATTGGATTGAATTGGATTGAATTGAATTGAATTGAATTGAATTGCATGGTGGGCTCTTGTTGGCCTCCTGCACCAAAGAGAGGCGGGCCGTTTTCGTCCTCCCTGAGCTTCAGAGGCTTTTCTTGAACTTCCGGGAGGGCAAAAATGGCCTCCTCAGGCTCTGTGGGCCCTCTGGAGGCCAGAAACAGGACCATTTTGGGTCTTCCTGAACTTCCAGTAAGCCTGTTTTTTACCCTCTCCGAGCCTCTTTCCATGTCAGCATTGGGTTGTTCCCAGCGGCAGACTACTAGCCAGAACGCTAAATTAGGCTCGCTGCCATGGTTCATAAGTGCTTGCAGGCCCAGCGCGATTTTGCTTTTACACCTGTGGAGGTAGCAAAATTGCACACGGAGCTACGGGGGCACCCATGTTTTGGCGAGTATTTTTTATTTATTTATTTATTTATTTATTTATTTATTTATTATTCATTTGTTCATTTGTTCATTTATTCATTTATTCATTTATTCATTTATTCATTTATTCATTTATTCATTTATTCATTTATTCATTTATTCATTTATTCATTTATTCATTTATTCATTTATTCATTTATTCATTTATCTATCTATCTATCTATCTATCTATTTATCTATCTATCTATCTATCTATTTATCTATTTATCTATCTATCTATCTATCTATTTATCTATTTATCTATTTTTTTTATTTATTTATTTATTTTTTTTATTTATATGCCGCCCCTCTCCGAAAACTCGGGGCGGCTAACAGCAATCATAAACAGTGTACAATAATAATCCAATACTAAAAGCGAATTAAAACCCCTTAATATAAAAAACCAAACAGACATACAGACATACCATGCATAAAATTGTAAAGGCCTAGGGGGAAAAGGAATCTTAATTCCCCCATGCCTGGCGGCAGAGGTGGGTTTGAAGTAGCTTACGAAAGGCAAGGAGGGTGGGGGCAATTCTAATGTCTGGGGGGAGTTGGTTCCAGAGGGCCGGGGCCGCCACAGAGAAGGCTCTTCCCCTGGGTCCCACCAAGCGCATGCTTCCACGCATGCCGAAACATGGGAGCACCTGAGGCTCCGTTCGTGATTTTGCTACCTCCAGGAGCAAAATCTCGCTGGCCCCGCAAGCACTTATGAAACACAGCAGCAAGCACAATTTAGCATTCCGGCTAGTAACCCACCACTGGTTGTTCCCCATTCAACCCCATTCGGCGAACTGGTAGCAGTGGGGGTGGGAGCAGTACTGAGTTGCTACCGGTACGGATGAGGATGGCGCACTGGTAGTGAAAGCTACACTGCATATGCAGCTTCACTTCTCCTGTATGTGCACTTGTGTGTCCCAGCATGTGAGATTTTGTGCACGCGTGAGATTGCGGCCATTTTTTTCATGCCTGCGCAGAAGCTAAAATTTGCCGAAATCTCATGCGCGTGCAGAATTTTGCTTCCTGGGAATGTGCAGAAATTAAAAAAAACTCAGACAGGTCCACGCCCACACAGGAGAAGTGAAGTGCACCGGTAGCAGTGGGAATGGGAACCTGCCCCTGGGCGGGAGGTTCCGCCCACCTTCCTGGGACACTTCTCTGCATGAGCAGAAGCATAGTGCGCGAATGCATGCACGAACCATCAGGAACAGGATTTACAAGCCACTACTGTGTGCGTCCTGCACTTTTCTGCATCCAAAACAGGCCATTGGGGGATTTCTGGGATGGCTGGGGTGGGTTGGGTGGGGCCAGCCAGGAGTGGCATTTGGGGTTTGTCAAACTGCTCAGAATCTTAGCTAGAGTTTCTCCCAGACCCCTACAAACTCTGTGTTCCAAAGGTGTTTTATATAGAGCGCTGGTGAGACCCCATTTGGAATACTGTGTTCAGTTCTGGAGACCTCACCTACAAAAAGATATGGATTAAATTGAAGGGGTCCAAAGACAGGCTCCAAAAATGGTGGAAGGTCTTAAGCATAAAACTTATCAAGAAAGACTTCGTGAACTCAATCTGTATAGTCTGGAGGACAGAAGGGAAAGGGGGGGGCATGATCAAAACATTTAAATGTGTTAAAGGGTTAAATAAGGTTCAGGAGGGAAGTGTTTTTAATAGGAAAGTGAACCCAAGAACAAGGGGGCCCAATCTGAGGTTAGTTGGGGGAAAGATCAGAAGCAATGTGAGAAAATATTATTTGACTGAAAGAGTAGTAGATGCTTGAAACAAACTTCCAGCACACGTGGTTGGTAAATCCACAGGAACTGAATTTAAACATGCCTGGGATAAACATATATCCATCCTAAGATAAAATACAGGGAATAGTATAAGGGCAGACTAGATGGACCATGAGAGTTTTTTTCTGTCAGTCTTCTATGTTTCTATGTTTCTATGAATAAAAATAAAATAAAATAAAATAAAACCAAGATCAGGAGGCACCAAGGACTCCACAGTCGTCATCCTCCTCCTCCTCTTCCTCCAGTGTGATATACACTGTTATATACATTATCTTACAACCATTTAGACTTAAAGATAACCATATATCCATCGTCAGATAAAATACTGGAAATAGTATAAGGGCAGACTAGATGGACCATGAGGTCTTTTTCTGCCGTCAATCTTCTATGTTTCTATATTTTTTTCCAAGAGGCAACTGGACTTTCTTGATTTTGTCCCAAAAGCTAAGCGTAGCTAACAGGGAACTTTAATTGGGCTTCCTCCTCCATTCCTTTATTCCCATTTTTGACCTCTCCAGGTTCCTAAGAGGTCAGTAAGGGGCGTACATAAGTGCACTACTGTGCCTTTCATCCCCTGTCCAATTGTCTCTCCTTATCTCATATATCATATATCTTTTCTTCCTTTCATACATCTTCTCCTCTACTTTTATATCTTTTCTCTATATATAATACTTCATGTCTATCCTCTTCAATATGTATTGTGTATTGGACAAAATAAATAAATAAAATAAAATAAAAAATAAATAAATAAATTTCCCCCCTCCTCATTTAGTTTTAGGATTAAAAGACTCCGTTTCCTTTTGCCTCAAAAGGGAAGTTGCTCCTTAATTTTTAACTTCTTGGAGGAGATTCTCCAGAAATAGGGAAAGCATCATTTCAGCCCTGCCGATGTTTTGGTTTTTTTAACGTTAGGACAGCACTCAGAATAAATGATGAGATGCACCATTTAAATGTATGAGATACAATTAGTTAGAATAACTAACGAGTTCCATTAATTTCGAGGAGACTATTTGGGTCTAATGCTGACTATGAATCCAAGAAATGTGCTTTGCGAGGCAGTTTAATAAATGTATTTAGATAAATAAGTTTGATAAATATATTTGGGAGGGGCTGGCGTAGTGCTACTTTGGCTCATGTTATGTGGCATTTTATTCAGTTCTTCTAAGACGTCCCTTGTTTTCAATCTCTTTCAGGAGACGCCTTGTGAATAGAGTACCAAGGTCATCTATCTAGTTGGCATGGCAATGAACATGCCATTAATGTATTTGTGTGTTACTTCGGGATAAGTGCGTGTGGTATGTTGTAGCATGTTAGGTTAGGAATTGAGAAGATGGCACTATAGCTTTTGGGGCTGTGGGTAAACAAACCCTGGTTTAAGCAATTGGAATGGACCCAACCATCATGTTAACTTGTCATATAATAATAATAATAATAATAATAATAATAATAATAATAATAATAATAACGACAACGACAACGACACGACAACGACACGACAACGACAACGACAACGACAACGACAACGACAACGACAACGACAACGACAACGACAACGACAACAACAACAACAACAATAACAATAACAATAACAATAACAATAACAATAACAATAACAATAACAATAACAATAACAATAACAATAACAATAACAATAACAATAACAATAACAATAACAATAACAATAACAATAACAATAACAATAGTGGTGGTGGTGGTGGTGGTGGTGATGATACAAAAAAAGAAAAAAGGAAGAGGAAGGAGGAGGAGGAGGAGAAGAAGAAGAAGAGGAGGAAGAGGAAGAGGAAGGAGGAGGAGGAGGAGAGGAAGAGGAAGATCTGAAAATCAAGCTGCAATGACTCTGGCATAAGTAAGTGTAATTGGTCCTTGGCACGCTGGGCGCAGTGCCAAAAGATCTCAGTGAACATTTGAAAACCATCGCAATTGACAACATCTCCATCTGTCAATTGCAAAAGACCGCTTTATTGGGATCAACACACATAATTCGCCGCTACATCACGTAGTCCTAGGTGCTTGGGAAGCGCCCGACTGGTGGTGAAATACGAAATCCAGCATAGTGATCTCGTTTGCTGTTTATATTGGTCAAATAATAATAATAATAATAATAATAATAATAATAATAATAACAACAACAACAACAACAACAACAACAGCAACAGCAACAACAACAGCAACAACAACAGCAACAACATATTTGGAGAAGGTCTTCTAGTCCAACCTCCTGCTTGGGCAGGAGACCCTACACTACTTCAGACAGATGGTTATCCAACATCTTCTTAAAACCTTCCAGTGTTGGAGCATTCACAACTTCTGGAGGCAAGCAGTTCCACTGATTATTAGTTCTCTCAGGAAATTTCTCCTTGGTTCTAAGTTACTTCTCTCCTTGATTAATCGCCACCCATTGCTTCTTGTCCTACCCTCAAGAGCTTTGGAGAATATCTTGACTCTCTATTGTCTTTGGCAGCCCTAACAATCTGGGTTCCCATTTTACCCACCTCGGAAGGATGGAAGGCTGAGTCGACCTTGAGCCTATTGAGACATTTAAACTTAAATATTTTTTATCTTTATCGATTCATTTCATATACTATCAATTGATAATTATACACTGTTATATACTATCACACTGTGGGCATGGCTTATTTTGTGGGAGTGGCTTGACAATCATGTGATTGGGTAGGAGTGGCTTGCCCGCAATACGATCAGGTGGTAGTGGCTTGATAATCATGTGACACCAGGTTGGCTTAAAGGCCATGTGACTTGGTAGGAGTGGCTTGCTGGCCATGTGACCAGGGGGAGTGGCTTGACAAGAATGTGACGGGGGTGGCTTAAAGGCCACGTGACTGGGTGGGAGTGGCTTACCGACCAAGATAAGTTTTCAAATGCTTGGACTCTTTTTCAGTTGATTAAGTCACATTATTTGAACAACCACAAAAAGGACAAATGATAGACAGCATTGTTTGTTGAGGAGCACTCAACATTTTAAGGTTTTGTACTGAACCCACAAGGTTCTGTATGATAACAGATTAGGCAAGTAGCTCAATTTTCTTTAATTGCTAAAAACGTTCAGTTCTAAATAATGATCCAAACAATTAAAGCGTTTATGGGTAAAAACATACTATTTAATTATTTCCTATTTTAAAAGGAATTAGGGATCATTTATTTTATTTATTTATTTATTCATTTGTCCAATACACAAATACATAGGAAGAAAAATAGACATGTAGTAATATATATAAGGGTAAAGTGAACTTAGAGAAGAGGATATATGAAAGAAAGAATATATATATGATAAAAATATATATATGATACTCTCCCTGCCTTCCGTAAACTCCTTAAAACCCACCTTTGCCGTCAGGCATGGGGGAACTGAAACACCTCCCCCGGGCATGTTTAATTTATACATGGTATGTTTGTTTGTGTGTTTGCTAGTAAATGGGGTTCCTTTTAAATATTTCTAAATGTTTTTAAAGCTGTTATGATGTGCCGTATTTTGTTGTGAGCCGCCCCGAGTCTGCGGAGAGGGGCGGCATACAAATCTAAATAATAAATAAATAAATAAATAAAAAATAAGTGAGAGAAAGGAAAGATAATTGGACAGGGGATGAAAGGCACACCAGTGCACTTATGTACGCCCCTTACTGGCCTCTTAGAAACCTGGAGAGGTCAATCGTGGAGAGTCTATGAGAGAAATGTTGGGGGCAATGAGTTCCACGTTTCGATAACTCGATTGTTGAAATCATATTTTTTACAGTCAAGTTTGGAGCGGTTCGTATTAAGTTTGAATCTGTTGCGTACTCTTGTGTTGTTGCGGTTGAAGCTAAAGTAGTCATTGACCGGTAGGACATTGCAGCATATGATCATGTGGGCAATACTCAAATCGTGTTTTAGGCGCCGTAGTTCTAGGCTTTCTAGGCCCAGGATTCTTAGTCTATTTTCGTAGGATATTCTGTTTTGAGTGGAGGAGTGAATACTAAGGTACTGTAGAAGGAAGAACAATTAAAAAAGCTATTAAGTATTCAATAAATAGGGAATAAACTGCGTCATCCCCCCCCCCAATTCCCCCAGTCCATCACTGGTTGTACCTCATGATTCTTGACAAATGTATCTTTTCTTTTATGTACACTGAGAGCAAATGCACCAAAGAAAATTCCTTGTGTGTCCAATCACACTCGGCCAATAAAGAATACTATTCTATTCCATTATTTGCAGGCCTCGTGTTTGAGCATCCCTTGACAATTTCCCTCTCACAGGCACAATTGTGTCATTTGTCGTTAACTCTCTCGACGGCAACCGTAGTGTGAATAACAAATTGAGGTCCACCTTCACCCATCGGCCTGTTCTTAGCAACTTCTGGGACCGACACATCCTCTCGCTGGTTCAATTAATCTGTTTTATTCCAACATTACCGGAACTCCATGTTTTCCTCATCCCGACGGGAGGATTCGTTTGAAAATGAATCAGATTGGAGCATTTTAGGTTATTCAGCTGTGTAGCCAGCAGGATGGTGTCTCGCTGCCTCTGGGACGTCACTTTCGCAATGCTGGACTTTGTGGGAAGGAGAGAGGGAGAAAAAATTGGCTTCTGCTGGGGTGGCAGAAAAAGAGGAGACGTGAAAATTAACTGTTTTGACGCCAGCGGTGATCAAAGATGGAGGGAAGCCGTGAGTCGGTTTTGAATTTATTCCTGGCTAGTTAAGCCTCAATATGGCAGTCACAAGCCAAAGTGCATCCACACTGGATCCAGCCTGAGGCCAAACTAAGCTGCTGCCATACATCACTGAGCAGTTGATGGGATCCATTTGGAAAATTCATAAGCCATAAAGAGATTAGGATAGGATAGGATAGGATAGGATAGGATAGGATAGGATAGGATAGGATAGGATAGGGGAGAAGAAAGGAAAGGGGAGGGGAGGAGAGAAAAGAAGAGAAGAGAGGAGAGGAGAGGAGAGGAAAGGAGAAGAGAAGAGAAAGAAAAAAAGAGAAGAGAAGAGGAAAAAAGAGAAGAGAAGAGAAGAGAGGAGTGTTAGAGTTTAAACCTGAGGTAAGGAAAGGAAAGGAAAGGAAAAGAGAGAAGAGGAGAGGAGAGGAGAATGTTAGAGTTTAAACCTGAGGTAAGGAAAGGAAAGGAAAGGAAAGGAAAAGAGAGGAGAGGAGAGGAGAATGTTAGAGTTTAAACCTGAGGTAAGGAAAGGAAAGGAAAGGAAAAGATAGGAGAGGAGAATGTTAGAGTTTAAACCTGAGGTAAGGAAAGGAAAGGAAAGGAAAAGAGAGGAGAGGAGAATGTTAGAGTTTAAACCTGAGGTAAGGAAAGGAAAGGAAAGGAAAAGAGAGGAGAGGAGAGGAGAGGAGAGAGGAATGTTAGAGTTTAAACCTGAGGTAAGGTAAGGAAAGGAAAAGTGAGGAGAGGAGAGGAGAGAAAGAAAAAAAGAGAAGAGAAGAGAAAGAAAAAAGAGAAGAGAAGAGAGGAGTGTTAGAGTTTAAACCTGAGGTAAGGAAAGGAAAGGAAAAGAGAGGAGAGGAGAGGAGAGGGGAATGTTAGAGTTTAAACCTGAGGTAAGGAAAGGAAAGGAAAGGAGTGGAGAGAAGAGAAGAGAAGAGAAGAGAAGAGAAGAGAGGAATGTCAGGTTTTAAACCTGAGGTAATATTCAAGTACACTTGAAATGCTGTAATTCCTGTAAAGTAGAGGGAATGCTGAGTCATGGTGCATCAGCAGAATGATGCAATCTATACTATGACCTGATTGGTCAATACTTGTATATATTGTAATACACTTTTGTCTGGGTGTGGTTCTGATGTGGTTTTGATGTGGTCTGTTATAGTTTAGTGTGGTTTGCTGTAATAAAGTGTGGCATGGTTTGATTAGATAGTGGTTTGTTCTGTAATGTACTATAGGGTTAATAATTTTTGATATCACTGAAAAGTCCTTTCTTTGGAAGAACCTTCTGAAGAAAGAACTCTTATGTTTCAGCCTCCACTCATCATCTTCTCTTTGTTATTGTTCTTAAGTCCAGGATTTTAGGCCTGGTGGCAATGCAAACGGGTGTCAGGGCTGGTGGCAATGCTGCCCAAAGCCTTCCAGAGTCCTTTGTGTGCCCAGAGCTTCCTGCATCAAAGGCGAGCCAAGTGGACGAGGGGGTGGCCTCGCCCGTGACAATAGGGAAGTGTGAAGGGCTTAATGATGCCGCTGGTGCCATTTTAATAGGGCACTAATAGTGCCAGTTCACAAAGCCCTGTCCCTGCCCTTCTGTTGGTGACAGCAAATCAGTCAGTAATTACAGAGTAATTACTCTGAAGCAAGCCTCTCGCTCCTGAAAGAGGAGGCGTTAAGGAGACACCAGACGATGGCAGAGGCTCACCATGCAGTGAAATGACAAAATAATAATAATAATAGTAAATAAAACAGGAGAAAGCTTAAGGCCAAAGGGGAAGGCAGGAAGGAAAAAAGAAACAGGAGAATGAGTTTCAGTCTCGGTGTCTCTGTTTCTCTCTCATTTATTTATCTACAGTAACTATCTGTCTCTCTCTGTCTCTGTTTCTGTATGTCTCTCTTTCTTTTCTTTCTTTCCCTCTTTCCTTTCCTCTCCTCGCCTCTTGTTCTTTCCTTTTCTTTCTTTCCTTCTTTTCTTTTCTTTTATTTTCTTTCCTTTCTTTTTCCTTTCTTTTCCCTTCCTTGCATTTCCTTTTTTTCCCTTTCCTTTCCTCTCCTTTCTTTCCCTCTTTCCTTTCCTTTCCTTTCCTCTCCTTTCCTCCTTTCCTTTCCTCTCCTTTCCTTCTTTCCTTTCCTTTCCTCTCTCCTTTTTCCCTCTTTCCTTTCCTTTCCTCTCCTCTCTTTTCCTTCTTTCCTTTCCTTTCCTTTCCTCTCCTTCCCCTTCCTCTCCTTTCCTTCTTTCCTTTCCTCTCCTCTCCTCTCCTTTTTCCCCTCTTTCCTTCCTTTCCTTTCCTTTCCCTTCTTCTCCTTTTCTTCTTTCCTTTCCTTTCCTCTCCTCTCCTTCCCTTTCCTCTTTCCTTTCCCCTGCTCTCCTTTTCCCCTCTTTCCTTTCCTTTCCCTTCCTCTCCTTTTCTTCTTTCCTCTCCTCTCTTTTCCTTTTCTTTCCTTTCACATCCTCTCCTTTTTTCCTCTTTCCTTTCCCTTCCTATCTTCTTTCCTTTTTCCTTTCCTTTCCTCTTCTCTCCTCTTCTCTCTACTCCTCTCCTTTCCTTCCTCTGCCTTTTCCTTTCTTTCTTTCTTTCTTACTTTCCTTTGCTTCTCTCTCTCCTTCCCTCCTCCTCTGTCTCCTGCTCTTGTGTTCTTCCTTTCCTTCTTCTCTCTGTTCTTATTCCTTTCCTTCTCCCTCCACCGTGGGCTCCCAGTCCTTTTTATTTCTTTCAAGCCCTCCCCCTCCAGGGACCCCTGCTCCAGCCATGCCTGACACCAAGCACTATTTCACACACTCGGCTCCTTCGCATATTTCAGCCTTGCAAGACCTCATTCTTCCCCCACCCTCCTGAAGCCTCACCTGAGAAATGCAATTGAAACCCTTCCATCCTATTGGGAGGGGAGGGATTTATTAAAGACCCAGCTGCCTTCGAAGGATGGCGTGTCAACTGACAAACAATGTAATGTGTGGATGGGATCGCTCCTCAGCCCTCTTGATGGATTCTCCAGGGCCTGAATAAATCTTAAAAAACAGAAATTGTAAATCAATTCAGAACAGAATGGAGAGTTCATTACAGAGTTGAGTTTGAAGCAAGACCCGTTTCCCCCTATCACAAAGTGGCAAAACCCAGATGCTGGGCTGCTTCTACATGAACATTTATCAAGGAACGAAGCCAGGCTGAGATTTTTTTTCAGGTGTATTATTTGTCTACCTGTGTCCCATTTGCAGAAATGCTCAGTGCTCCTATAAACTGAATTTTCACAGGAATTCGTTAAAGGTGGCCGAGCATTGGAAAACATGAGATTTATCGCCGTCTTGAGTTATTTATAAAACATAATAAAGGCAGGATATAAATAAATAACCATGCACTTTTATTTATTAGATTTATATTCCTCCTTTGTTACTTTATTAACTAACTCAAGGCAGCAAATATATACATATAATAGTCCTTCTTCCTTCTATCCCCCCCACCCCCAAAGGAAATTCTGCCGCACGAATCCCAGCGACCAGTTAGGTCCCACAGAGTGGGCCTTCTCCGGGTCCCGTCAACTAAACAATGTCGGTTGGCGGGGCCCAGGGGAAGAGCCTTCTCTGTGGCAGCCCCGGCCCTCTGGAACCAACTCCCCCCAGAGATTAGAATAGTCCCCACCCTCCTTGCCTTTGGTAAGCTCCTCAAAACCCACCTCTGCCATCAGGCATGGGGGAACTAAGATAATTTCCCCCCCTAGGCTTCTACAATTTATGCATGGTATGTTTGTATGTATGATTGGTTTTATAACAAGGGTTTTTAGCTGTTTTTAGTATTGTATTTTTACATTCTGTTTTTGTCACTGTTGTTAGCCGCCCCGAGTCCACAGAGAGGGGCGGCATAGAAATCCAATAAATAGATAGATAGATAGATAGATAGATAGATAGATAGATAGATAGATAGATAGATAGATAGATAAATAATAGATTATCACAAATGGCTGGATTGGGCTGAGAACAAGCAACTGGTCTAAAGTCAGCCAGCTGGTTTTCGTTCATAAGGTTGGACTAGAACTCTCAGTCCTATGATGATTGGTCCAAATTCACCCAGCTGTCTTTCATGTTTAAGATGGGACTAGAACTCACAGTCCCATTGGCCCAAAGTTAACCAGTTGGCCTTCATGACTAAGGCAGGACTAGAACTCACTGTCTCCTGGTGATTGGCCCAATGTCACCTAACTGGCTTTGATCCCTAAGATAGGACTAGAACTCACTGTCTCCTGGTGATTGGCTCAAAGTCAGCCAATCGGCTTTCATGTCTAAGATGAGACTAGAACTCCCATTCTCCTGTTGACTGGCCCAAAGTCAGCCAGTTGGCTTTCATGCCTGAGGAGGGAGTAGAATTCACAGTCTCCTGGTTTCTACTTGGCACATAAAGCAGTAAACAAAGGTGCTTCTCTTCAATACACCTTATGTGACTCTGGTGGTCCGCTGCTTTCCCCAAAGTCCAATTGTCCAGTTTTGACTTGGGAAATATACTGGGGGGTTTTTCCTCTTTCTCCTTTTCCTTTCAGCTGGAGTGCATTTCTTCTGCCTGATGATTTTGCTCTTTATAGCTCATCTATCAATTTATGAATAGATAGAAAAATCTACAGGGAATTGATGAGAACCCAAAGAAGAACGCAGGCTGCAGACTCGTTTATCATGTACCTGTATAGGCATATTTTTTCCTAGGGAAATATTTTGCTGTGGCAAGAGCCACAGTTCCCAAGACCAGGCACTAATCCAGCAACATGCTTTGTCTATATCAGTGATATAGCACTGTGGGCATGACTTATGCATTTTCTTTCAACATCTTTCAGTGCAAATTGGGGGCACTGTCACCCTAAGCTGCAGACACATTGCACCGGTAGCTCCAGTGAGTAGGAACCTCCACCTGCTCAAAGGTCTTTTGTCAAGAGTCAACTGGACTTTCTGGGTTTTCTTTGAAGAACTTTCGCTTCTCATGCAAGAAGCTTATTGGATATGATCACGCCCAATCATGGTTTATGCATTCTGGATCTTGTTTTCAGCAACCTGGGGGTCGGAACCCCTTTGGGGGGTTGAATGACCGTGGTCTCCTAAGACCATGGAAAAGGACAAATTTCCTCTGGTGTTAGGAACAAAAGCTTCTATTCTGGCGCCTTGGAACTTATTTTTACAATCCGACCAATCAGGCCTTTACAGTGGGGCTTTCCCTCTGACCTTCCTGCCAATCAGCTTAAAGCTCTGTTGGGAGACAATCAAGAAGAATCAGAATTTTATAATATTTGGAATAAATTTTATGTATGGTTAAACAAAAGGGAAAAAACAAAATTTAAATGATTCAAAAATATGTATAGATATTAAAAATAGCTTTATTTTGTTAACCTTATAAATAATAATTATATTAAAAAAACCTCTTCTTTTCATTTGAATTATTAAGTTGATTTTATAAGTTATTAATGAATTCTTTTTCTGTACTAGAAAGACTTCTAAAATAAGTGGGGTAATTGTAACCCCAAATAGATGTTAAATGTATGTCTTGTTTGCCTTTTTTATGGAAAATTCAATAAAGATATTTAAATATTTGCTGTATGGTTATTTAAATTGTTGGGGTTTTTTATATAATTTTATTATTAGATTTGTTCCATTGTTATACTGTTTTTATTATTGTTGTGAGCCGCCCCGAGTCTTCGGATTGGGGCGGCATACAAATCTAATAAATTGAATTGAATTGAATTGAATTTTTTTTAAAAAGCTCTGTTGGGAGAATTGGCACAAGACTTATGGTTGGGAGTCACCACAACATGAGGAACTGTATTAAAGAGTCGCGGCATTAGAAAGGTTGAGAACCACTGCTCTAGAGTTTCAAAGACATTGAAACTCTAGAGAAAGTGAAGAAGAGAGCAAACAGGATGATTAGGGGACTGGAAACTAAAACAGATGAAGAGTGGTTTGTAGCTGCCATAGCATGTTAGGATAGGATTTGATATCTGGACTTCTAACAACAAATGCCTTATACACTCCAATTCCATTAGCCAGGAACAGGACTGCACGTAGGTCACAAAGTGAGTCTGCATTTCTGGTAAAATCTGCTTAGGAAGTGACTGGCCATAAAACGATTCTCCTCGAATAACAAGAATGTGTCAACAGGAAAAGAACTGTGTGATCAAAAGACACAATTTACATTCCCTGGGGTAAACAGGACCAAGACTGCGATAAAAAGACCTTGCTTTGTGGTAAACAGGAGATAGCCGTATTAACAACAAAGGGGCCCAGGAAATTGGCCATGAGAGACATTTGTTCAGTAGAAACTAGTTACGTGTCATATGTAGATAGGAAGGACTCGGAAGTTGTGTCATATCTTAGAGTTGCGTTATTGGATGTTTGTATATCACTTGACATGTACGTGTAATCAATCCCATTTGCATATTCCCCCCAATAAAAGGAGGTGCACAGCTCAATACTGTGTCATTTCACCCGGAGAGAAATGTGTCCAAGTTTTCTTTCTAGGATTCGCGTTCGTGAGTGACCCCCCATGGCTGGGGTTGCTCTAAGTCCCTTTGAAGACATCGTTCCACTCAGGGACTTTGCAGCATCCTCAGTGGTTGCAGGAACTGATAGCAGTGTTCCAACATGAGGGGCTGCCACACAGAGGAGGAGATAAGGCTGTTTTCCAATACACCTGAAGGCCAGACAAGGAATAATGGATGGAAGCTGACCAAGGAGAGACTCAACCTAGAAATTAGGAGGAACTTTCTGATGGGGAGAGCAATCTACCAGAGGAACAGGTTGCATGCGGAGGTTGTGAGAGCTCCAACACTTGAGACTTTCAAGAGGAGATTTGACTGCCATTTGTTTGAAATGGTGTAATGGTGACTCCTGCTTGAGCAGGGGGTTGGACTAGATGACCTACAAGATCCCTTCCAACTCTAATAATAATCTAATCTAATTGAGATCATGGTTGGCCTAAACATGCTTTTCCAAAAGGCAGCCGGACTTTCTTGGGGGATGTTTCCTTGAAAACTTTTCACTTTTCATGCAAGTCAGAAGAACTGAAGAAGCTTTTTAGATGAAAAGTGAAAGGTTTTCCAGAAAACAATGACAACAAGAAGAAAGTCCAGTTGACTTTTGGAAAAGCATCTTTGGAAGCACAACTCTTCCGATTTTCAACTTTTTAAGGGTCCGTTCGTTGACTCAGCCTATAACCCTGTCATGGCTGATGTACTAGGACTGGAGATCTGATTTGTAAAGAAAGTGACATTTAAGAAATGTTGAGTCATCTTGCAGAATGATGATAGAAATGGCAGGCCACAGTCCTCACTTTAATCTTCCAGGGGTCTCTTATAGAGGTGTCCTCAGGGTGTGGTAAAGTCAAAATGGCAGCTGCAGCATGCGATTGGAGTTCTGCATTTTTTTTAATGTGCAATACACTTCATCTTCACCTTTTATTTTTATTTTTTTTAATAAAGTTTATTAATTTTTCATTAAAAACCAAAATCATAAATACAGTAAGTAGTTCTGCGTTGCTACATTCTTGCCTATTTTTCTTTTGAGCTTTGTTACATTTTGTAAACTTATATACATTTAATCGTTCTACATTTAATCTTATTTTAATAAAATAGATAATATAGTTATATTTTATACTATTATGCTAAATGTTTGTATACTTATATGTCTTCTATATACTGTTATATCTTATTCACAGGATCCTACACAGGAATAAACCCAAATATGCCAAGACCTTCACACCTGTACCCATGAAAATCTACGAATATATATATATGGCATCCGCAGAGCACCATTGATGGAACTGGCTCCGTGACATCACCAGCGGCTTGCTACCAGTTCTACAGAACCGGTGTGAACCAGGAGGAACCCATCTCTGCTAGGGGAGGGGAGGGGAGGGGAGAGGAGGATAGTATGAAAGGAAGGAAGGAAGGAAGGAAAAAAGAAAGAAAGAAAGAAGAAAAAAGAGAAAGAAAGAAAGAAAGAAGAAAAAAGAGAAAGACAGAAAGAAAGAAAGAAAGAAAGAAAGAAAGAAAGAAAGAAAGAAAGAAGAAAAAAGAAAGGAAGGAAGGAAGGAAGAAAGAAAGAAAGAAAAAAAGAAACCTCCTAGTAATTTGGGATGGTACAACCCAGCCCTCCTGTCTTGAGTTACATCTATTTCCTACCTGCCAGAGTGATTTAGGAGAGTGCTTTTGCAATACTTGATTGCTAAAATATCCTTGTAAAAAAATGGTATTGACTATACAGTGAGCAATAAACAGAAGGGTGCAATGAAAGACAGGTGTAATTCATGTTTATTATACACTGAGAGTTTACAAGCTGAACTCATTGCTTTTATTACATATTGAAATTTTACAATGCTTGAAAGGCGGAAACTTTTGGAGTGATAAATAGAGTTTGCCTACATCCTGTAAGCTCCCCCCCCCCCCGCACATACACATAGACACTCACAACTTTGCAGTGCGATCTTGCCTCCTTCTTAGAGAGTGCCCAGGTGCACATGGAGAGTTTTGAAGCATGTCCTCTGGGGGTTTTGGATGCTCAAAGCACATTCATGGAGCTTGGAGATTTTTTTAAGAATGAAAAAGTAAAATCGGGACATGTTGTTTGCAAAGAAATCTTTGCCAATTCTTAAATGGTTTCTTTGAAGGAAAAACACAGTGTGATAAAGGCTAGTTATAATTTCTGGTCTTTTTCCTTCCAAGATTGAATGGGGAAGATGTCATTAACTATACAGATGGGAAAACATTGTAAGCAAAGATTAGCCCTCTGCTGGCTTTCATTTTATTTATTTGGTTATTTATTACACTGGTTAACACACACAAAAAATCATCAGCAAGGTAATATGTCTGTTTTATGGAGTTTGATGTGCTGATTCCAAAAAATGCTCAGTTTTGCTCTATCACATAAAGTTTCTGACATAGAAGCATTTTTGTTCTTATGTTATTTCTACATTTTCAATGTGGTAATTATAGAAACATAGAAACATAGAAGACTGACGGCAGAAAAAGACCTCATGGTCTATCTAGTCTGCCCTTATACTATTTCCTGTATTTTATCTTACAATGGATATATGTTTACCCCAGGCATGTTTCAATTCAGTTACTGTGGATTTACCAACCCCGTCTTCTGGAAGTTTGTTCCAAGGAGACGTGGTTGGTAAATCCACAGTAATTGAATTTAAACATACCTGGGATAAACATATATCCATTGTAAGATAAAATACAGGAAATAGTATAAGGGCAGACTAGATGGACCATGAGGTCTTTTTCTGCCGTCAGTCTTCTATGTTTCTATTATTGTTGTCTTAATGTCGCCAGTATATTTCCTATACCTTATAATAATGATGCTGCTCTGTGAAAACTATACCTGCTACAGAAAAACTATATACAGTGGTAACTCTAATTACGAACTTAATTTGGTTCATGACAGGTTCTTAAGTAGAAAAGTTTGTAAGAAGAAGCAATTTTTCCCATAGGAATCAATGTAAAACAAATAATGTGTGCGACTGAGGAAAATACAGGGATGGTGGAGACCCTGTTTCCTCCCAGGAGATTCCTAGAGGGGCCTCACAGAGGTTTCTCCTCACCTTTTCGGGCTCTTTTTCCTCCCAAGAGATTCCTAGAAAGGCCTCACGGAGGCTTCTCCCTGTGTTTTCCGGCCCTGTTTCCTCCCATGAGATTCCTAGAGAGGCCCCAAGGAGGATTCTCCCTGCCTCTTCCGGTTACAGTTTCAGAGGCTCGGGTTTGTAAGTGGAAAATGGTTCTTGAAAAGAAGCAAAAAAAATCTTGAACACCCAGTTCTTATCTAGAAAAGTTCGTAAGTAGAGGTATTCTTAGGTAGAGCTACTACTGTATCTTGTAATAATGATGCTGCTCCATGAAAACTATGCCTGCTACAGAAACACTATATACATTTTTGAAATCAGAACAAAAAAATGATTCAGAAATGAACAAGGTCAACTGCGATGATTACAAAAAATATTTTTGGTAGATCTGTGTTATTAAATAGATAAATATTATTTTACAAATAAAGTGTCAAATATTTATTTATTTATTTATTTATTCATTCATTCATTCATTCTTCTATGCCACTCAGTCCTGAAGGAACTGCCGCTCAGACACTATACTTTTCCGCCCACACCGAAAAATTAGAGGGAACATTGGTTGGGTCTAGACAGATGAGCTGTATTCAAGGATTGGTCTGGCGTTTCTTCCCATGTGCTGATTGTGATTTTGAGCAGTCTCGAATTGCTTGCTAAAGGAAGGCGAAGGGATGGCATCCCTTGTGTTGTAGTCGGAGGTAGAAACGAAGGAACAGCTTTGCCCCTCTCAGCAGAAATCCTTTTGCGATTTCCAGTGGCGTTAGGCCTGTGCGCGTGGCACATCCGCGAAGTTAATTACAACCATGTGGAGATTCATTTGCAAATTGTTCCCAGTTATAACTGAAAAAATTCACTGGGACAAGGAGGGCTAATTATATTCCACTTGTTACTGCTGTGCCTAGTTAATATTCCAACAGCTGCCTCCGAAAGATAATGACGACTCCAGCCGAAATAACTGAACAAATAGATTTTTAAATCGGTAACAACATATTTACCCGTGTTCACCCCCCCCCCCTCACCCACAGGGAAACGTAAAGCTAGAATCCAGCTTATATGTCCCTGGATGAGAAATTGAGAAACCTGCTCATGGAGACAGAAACTCAGCTCTTTTCCCCCTCCCCAAAGAAGATTTTTTTCACTGGGGCGGCTTTAGAAATGCAGATTTGGCAATCCATTCCAGACAGGTTATTTTATAATAACAAAAGCAGAATTAGGTAGGATGGTAGGATCAGTCCTCACTCAATATCCAAACCAGGAAAGCCATGAAGGCACGAGGTGACCAGGCACCCCGCTTTTGATGGGACAGTCCCGCTTTTTACCACTTTGTCCCGTGTCCTGGGGCGTTTTTTAAAAGTCCCGATTTTTTGAAAGACATACAGTGGTACCTCTACTTAATAACACCTCTACTTGTTCTGTCGAGCTCTCTACAAATTTCAGACACACACACGTTTGAAAATTCTTTATACCGAAAATTCACTTAAGCTAAGCCCTCTTTTTGTATAGCAAAGAGCACTCATCTCCAAACAAACTGGTAATTTGTATAAGTCCCTTATCAGTTCTGTGATACTTAGCTTGCAGCTGTGAGGCAATTCACAGTCCTCCTTCTTTTACAAAGTGAAACACACTTTGCTCTGGTTTAGTTTCAAAGCAGGGAAAAATCAGCACACAAAAGGTCAAAGTCAGCAAGGCAGGCACGAAACACAATGATCAGATAATCCTCCACAATGGCCAAACCCACAGGCTGCTATTTATAGCAGCCTCACTAATTACCACAGCCCCACCCAACCACAGGTGGCCTCATTTTCTTTTATAATAATCTCTCAGTTGTTGGTGCCTATGCATCGCTCTCTGCATACGTGGCTGTATCATTAACTCTTGTTCCGAATCCAAGGAGGAGCTAGATAATTGATCTCCTTCTGAGCTGTCCTCCACACTCTCCTCCTCCCTGTAACTCATTTCTTGTTGGTCAGAGGAGCCTTTATCAGCAGATTCCACTGGGAGCAAAACAGGCCTGTGGCATGTGGATGTTTCCCCCACATCCACAGTCCTTGGGGCAGGAGCTGGGTGAGAGCTAACCACAACACTACTTAAGAACTTTTCTAGATAGGAATTGAAAAAGGCAGGGAGAAGCCTCCGTGGGGCCTCTCTAGGAATCTCCTGGAAGGAAACAGGACCAGAAAAGTAGAAGAGAAGCCTCTGTGGGGCCTCTCTAGGAATCTCCTGGGAGGAAACAGAGCTGGAAAAGGCAATGAGAAGCCTCTGTGGGGCCTCTCTAGGAATTTCCTGGGAGGAAACAGGGCCTCTACCCTCCCTGTGGTTTTCCCAATCGCACACATTATTTGCTTTTACATTGATTCCTATGGGAAAAATTGCTTCTTCTTACAAACTTTTCTACTTAAGAACCTGGTCACTGAACGAATTAAGTTCGTGAGTAGAGGTATCACTGTAGTTACTTAGTTTTAATAAATTGGATTTAGCTAACTGTATTTTATTGTTTCTTTTTATATGTTGTAAGCTGCCCAAGTCCTATGTAAATCCAAATAATAATAATAATAAATCCAAATAATAATAATAATAATAATAATAATAATAATAATAATAATAACTGAAGAGCTCAGTCAGCTCATTCACAAGCCATTGAAAACCCAGGCATGAGTCCTTCTGAGAACATGACAATGACCTTCTAAAGAACTGTGATCAATGTGCGAATGTCGCCGATTTGACCTTTTTCAGGCAAGGGTGCTCTGATGCTCAGAGTGGGTTCTTTCCCAGAAATGAAATGTGTCTTGTTCTTGACAATCACCATGTCACACACATACAGACGGTTTATTTATTTATTCTCTGAAAAGGTTATTTCAATTAGGAAGTACATTAGCCTCTGGGATGACCACTAAAACCAGACTGTTCATTTTAGCTTCATTAAAGCAATCAATCTCCCTCTGAACTGGGCTTGTTCAGAATGCAGGCAGATGTTACCTGGGTCAATATTAAACAAGACACCAAAACATAGAAACATAGAAGACTGACGGCAGAAAAAGACCTCATGGTCCATCTAGTCTGCCCTTATACTATTTCCTGTATTTTATCTTAGGATGGATCTATGTTTATCCCAGGCATGTTTAAATTCAATTACTGTGGATTTACCAACTACGTCTGCTGGAAGTTTTTTTTCCAAGCATCTACTACTCTTTCAGTAAAATAATATTTTCTCACGTTGCTTCTCATCTTTCCCCCAACTAACCTCAGATTGTGCCCCCTTGTTCTTGTGTTCACTTTCCTATTAAAAACACTTCCCTCCTGAACCTTATTTAACCCTTTAACGTATTTAAATGTTTCAATCATGTCCCCTCTTTCCCTTCTGTCCTCCAGACTATACAGATTGAGTTCATGAAATCTTTCCTGGTAAGTTTTATGCTTTAGACGTTACAGCATTAGTGTAGCCCATCTTTGAACCTGTTTTTATGAGAACTGTGTGCAATATATTGCCTAGAGAGCTGTGTGCAATATACTGTGAAGAATATACTATACTGTTGTAAAGGTATCTGCTGTATTAATAATAGAATAAGCTGTGTGCTAATACTAAATGGTATATTATATCTGCTGTGTGCGAATGAAAGATTATATGTAATACTATATTGATGTGTGCGTAATAGTATGTATATTTGCTGTGTGCGAATAAGACAATATATGTAATATTATATATACCTGCTCTGTGCCAGAGAGAGAATATGTGTAATATTATATGTGTGATGCTGTGTGCAAGGAAGAGATGTATTATAGACTGTATTTATTTATTTATTCATTCATTCATTCATTCATTTATTCATTCGATTTTTATGCCGCCCTTCTCCTTAGACTCAGGGTGGCTTACAACATATTAGCAATAGTACTTTTTTTAACAGAGCCAACCTATTGCCCCCACAATCCGGGTCCTCATTTTACCCACCTCGGAAGGATGGAAAGCTGAGTCCACCTTGAGCCAGTGATGAGATTCGAACCGCTGACCTACAGATCTATAGTCAGCTTCAATGGCCTGCAGTACAGCACTCTACCTGCTCCCCCACCCTGGCTCTATAATTTATTTAATTTATTTATTTGTTTTGTCCAATACACAATAATACACAGAGGGTTGTAGAGGATATAATCAGGTCGAATGTATTAAAGGGAGAATAGAGGAGAAAATAAAGAAGTGAAATATAACTATGAGAGAATAGCAGAAAAAGATATAGGTATAGAAGAGAAGATATAAGAGATATAGGAGAGACAATAGGACAGGGGACGGTAGGCACTCTGGTGCACTTATGTATGCCCCTTACTGACATCTTAGGAACTTGATGAGGTCAACCGTGGATAGTCTAAGGGTAAAGTGTTGGGGGTTAGGGGATGATACTACAAAGTCCGGTAGTGAATTCCACATTTCAACAACTCGATTACTAAAGTCGTATTTTTTACAGTCAAGTTTGGAGCAGTTAATATTAAGCTTGTATCTGTTGTGTGCTCTTGTGTTGTTGTGGTGGTGGTTGAAGCTGAAGTAGTCTTTGACAGGCAGAACGTTGCAGCATATGATCTTGTGGGCAATACTTAGATCATGTTTGAGGCGTCTTAGTTCTAAGCTTTCTAGACCCAGGATTGTAAGTCTAGTTTCATAGGGTGTTCTGTTACTGGTAGAGGAGTGAAGGGCTCTTCTGGTGAAGTATTTCTGGACATTTTCGAGGGTATTAATGTCAGAAATGCAGTAATCTTACTGTATAAGATTATGGAGATATTGTATATCTTGTAAATAATATTTTTACTATTTGTTGGCTTGTATTATTGTCGGAACAACCACCACTATCACATGTACTCTGGTTCAAATACAGCATTTGTATCATTAGCTGTTAAGATCAGTGTTGGAGTGCTGACACATTCTACATTCTAATACCAACGTTTCCAAATCAAACGCTGCCTTCAGCCTGACAACTGTCTCACTTAGCAACAGTAATTTTGGGTTCAATTGTAGTCATAAGTCGAGGATACCTCTATATGCTTATTTTTACAACTCGCTAACCCACATTCTGTAAAAGACCTTAGAATACTAATATCAAATGACCTAAGTGCTAAAGCCCATTGCAACAATATCGCCAAAGAAGCCTCTAGAGTTGTTAACCTGATCCTACGCAGCTTCTACTCAGGCAATCTCACACTACTCACAAGAGCCTACAAAACTTTTGCCAGACCCATCCTAGACTACTGCTCATCTGTCTGGAACCCATACCACACCTCAGACATCAACACCCTTGAAAATGTCCAAAGATATTTCACCAGAAGAGCCCTTCACTCCTCCACTCGAAACAGAATATCCTATGAAAATAGACTAACAATCCTGGGCCTTGAAAGCCTAGAACTACGGCGCCTAAAACACGATTTGAGTATTGCCCAAAAGATCATATGCTGCAACATCCTACTGGTCAATGACTACTTCAGTTTCAACTGCAATAACACAAGAGCACACAACAGATTCATACTTAATACGGACCGCTCCAAACTTGACTGTAAAAAATATGATTTCAACAATCGAGTTATCGAAGCATTGAACTCATTACCGGAATCAATTGTGTCAACCCCCAACCCCCAACACTTCTCCCTTAGACTCTCCACGATTGACCTCTCCAGGTTCCTTAGAGGCCAGTAAGGGGCGTACATAAGTGCACTGGTGTGCCTTTTGTCCCCTGTCCAATTGTCTTTCCTTTCTCTCACTTATCATATATATTCTCTTCCTTTCATATATCCTCTCCTCTAAGTTCACTTTCGCCCTCTTTTATATTACCACCTGTCTATTTTTCTTCCTATGTATTTGTGTATTGGACAAATGAATAAATAAGTAAATAAATAAATAAAATTCCCAAAGGCTGTTAGTCTCTCTCTTTTTTTTTCTCTGTTCTTTAAACAGAGTTCTTTAAAAATGGAGTCAGGCCTTTCTTAACGTAACCTTTTTCATCGCCTTTCATTGTTTTGATGGTCTCTCAGCTTTACTCAAACGTTCAAATTGCTTTGACAGCAATGCATTAAAAAATAAATACACAATAAAATAAATGACTTTAAGTTTGGTTACTGATGGTTTAATTGTCGTGTTTTGAATGTACTTTTAACTTGCTGTCAGCCACCTTGAAAATCCTTGTCAGGTGAGATATAAATCTAACAAAGAATCATAAAGGTGGCAGCTTATTTCCTTAGAGCTACCAGGGGGAGAAAAATCCTCTCTCAAGAAGGTTTGAAATTAAGGAGAGAGAGGAGAAAGAGGATTAATTTTTTTTTTCCTTGCAAACTTTGCAGAGAGATTAGGAGAAGGCCCAAAGCATAAAAAACAAACAAAAAACCTCCAGCCTTTCTACTGAAAAAAAAAAGTCATAATCTTTTGATGTCTTGAGAAATTTTGTCCAAACGTATTTATTTAACAAGCCTTGGATGGATATCACGATTCTAGCGGCTTGAAGACTTTTCGCTTCTCATCCAAGAAGCTTCTCCCACTCTGACTGCGTGGTGGGGAATGGAAGGATTTATACTCCTTGCAGACAGTTCAAGGAGATCTTCGACTAACATAAATGCACACTTCAAAACCAAGAATACACAAAGACAGGGCCTTGTCCACAGCCAAGGATAAAACACCCAGACAGAAACTGAACAATTTGATACAGTGGTACTTCTACTTAAGAATGCCTCTACTTAAGAACTTTTCTAGATAAGAACCAGGTGTTCAAGATTTTTTTGCCTCTTTTTATTTATTTATTTATTTATTTGTTCATTTGTCTAATACACAAAAACATAGGAAGAAAATAGACATGTGGTAATATATATAAAGGTAAAAGTGAACTTAGAGGAGATGATATATGAAAGGAAGAGAATATATATGATAGGTGAGAGAGAGGGAAGACAATTGGACAGGGGATGAAAGGCACACCAGTGCACTTATGTACGCCCCTTACTGGCCTCTTAGGAACCTGGAGAGGTCAATCATGGAGAGTGTAAGGGAGAAATGTTGGGGGTTAGGGGTTGACACAATTGAGTCCGGTAATGAGTTCCACGCTTCGATAACTCGATTGTTGAAATCATATTTTTTACAGTCAAGTTTGGCGCGGTTCGTATTAACTTTGAATCTGTTGCGTGCTCTTGTGTTATTGCGGTTGAAGCTGAAGTAGTCATTGACCGGTAGGACGTTGCAGCATATGATTTATTTATTTATTTATTTATTATTTAGATTTGTATGCCGCCCCTCTCCGCAGATCTTGTGGGCAATACTCAAATCGTGTTTTAGGCGCCGTAGTTCTAGGCTTTCTAGGCCCAGGATTGTTAGTCTATTTTCGTAGGATATTCTGTTTCGAGTGGAGGAGTGAAGGGCTCTTCTGGTGAAATATCTTTGGACATTTTCAAGGGTGTTGATGTCTGAGATGTGGTAGGGGTAAGAACCATTTTCTACTTAAGAACCCAAACCTGGAAAAATTTCCCAGGAAATTTGAGAGCGGCACAAAGACCCGCCCAGTTTCCTGCCATTCCCCCTTTAATCCCAACCATCTTGGGCTTTTCTGGGCTGCCAGAGGAACCTTTCGGTGGTGCTTAAGGAGGCTTTGGCAGTACAGAGCGAACAATGCATTTTCCTTTCTCTGGCTGCTTGGAGTAGAAATAAATCTCTGCTAGCGCCCAGAGAAAAGAAATGCTCCCTTTGCTTTGGGCAGCAACTGCTCTCCTCCTCTTCTTCCTCCTCCTCCTCCCACCCAAATTCTGGGCTTTTATTTCTTTCCTAATGGGTTTGCATGCATTATTTGCTTTTGCATTGATTCCTATGAGAAAAATTGCTTCTACTTACAAACGTTTCTACTTAAGAACCTGGTCACGGAATGAATCAAGTTCTTAAGTAGAGGTACCACTGTATATGCAGTACAATGCAGTGAGACATGTGCAGACCTATATTTTGGGGGAAGAAAACAACCACTTCACAAACGCATGGCACAACACAGGACATTGATGGAGAACCTTTTTTTCCTCGGGTGCTGAAAGAGTGTAGGCATGCGTTACTGTGCATGCGTGAGTGCCCACACCCATAATTCAATGCCTGGGGAAGGCGAAAACAGCTTTCCCTGTCCCTCTGGAGGCCAGAAATGGACTGTTTCCCAACTTCTGGTGGGCCCAGTAGGCTGGTGTTTCGCTTTCCCCAGGCTCCAAATGCTTCCCTGGAGCTGGTGGAGGATAAAAACGTCCTCTGTAGTGTTGGGCGAACAGAACCTGCACAATTTGGGTCCGTACCGAATTTTGTGGTGTTCGGCATGCTGGACCCGAACCCAATTTTTTAAAAAATTCGTGCTTCGGTTCGGCGTTCGTGCCGAACACTGCAAAAGCCACCGCCCAGCTGTCCTCTGCTGAGAAGAGGAGGAGGAGCCGGGCGCCGGTGGCGGTGGAGGAAGGCGAACACCAGGGAGCTGTCGGCCAGTCGGGAGGCTGGGCGGGAGGCACAAAAGGAGCTGGGAAATCCCACAAAGAGATTCTGGGGGTGGAGCTTTGATGTCATGTATACCGGCAAGTTGCTAAGGATGCCAAGGTGATCACTTCCTGGATTCCATCCTCCCTCCATTATTATAGTGCCACCCCCGGAATCCAGGAAGTGATCACCTTGGCATCCTTAGCAACCTGCCGGTATACGTGACATCAAAGCTCCGCCCCTGGAATCTCTTCATGGGATTCCCCAGCTTCTTCAAAGGGAAGTCTTTTCATGTAAACAAAATATATTTTTACGAAAAAGGACGCTGCAGCGGCGCTGCAAGCAAAGGGAGGTATTAACATAGGTTGATAACAAAACAGAAATAAATACAGGTAGGAATTCCAACCAGACCTCGGAAGCTAGAATTTCACCCACTTAAATTTGTTTTATTTATTACTAGTAGCTGGATACTCATGGCTTTGCTATGAAACTATGTGAGCGGGCTTGATAAATTGACACTTAAAGCCTGAAAATTAATGAGTAGTTACAATCGGGCTTGATAAATTGCCTCAGGCCGCTCCTGAGTGAAGGAGCGGAACGTCCGTCAGTTTGAACTGAGGTAACGGAATGTGAGGCAACAGGCAGTTGGAACAGAGTTCTTTTCAGGTGGGGAGGGGGAATAGAATGTCTAACAACTCCTTAGCATCGGAACATGTTAATAATAATATAAGAAATACTAATGATCTGATGGTCATTTTGAAAAATCCTTTCTTAGATAGCATCTAGAAGCCAAGAGGAATATATGTGCCAAGTTTCATGATTATAGGCTTTAGGGTTCTGGAGATTTCGTGATGATGTGTGAGTGGTATTTGGCTTTTATAATATGTAGATTTAAAACATTCGTAGAGCAGCCCATCTTTCAGTCAACTCTGGACAGCTCCCAATCGAAACTTAAAAGAAATATACAATTATTTTAAAAACAGGAAAATTTAAATATTAAAAGCAACAAGCAAAGCAACAGATAAACTCTCTCTCTCTCTCTCTCTCTCTCTCTCTCTCTCTCTCTCTCTCTCTCTCTCTCTCTCTCTCTCTCTCTCTCTCTCTCTCAGAGGCAATATGCTGCCTCTGTTTTAAAAAGTGCTATTGCTAACATGTTGTAAGTCACCCTGAGTCTAAGGAGAAGGGAGGCATAAAAATAAAAATAAAGAAATAAATTCATTTAGTGACCGTCGAAAGTTATAACAGCAATGGAAAAAATGACTTTTGACCATTTTTCACACTTTATTTATTTTATTTATTAGATTTGTATGCCACCCCTCTCTGTAGACTCGCTGCATCCCTGTGGTCATTTGATCAAAATTCAGATGCTTGGCAACTGGCATGTATTCATGATGGTTGCAGAGTCCTGAGGTTATGTGATCCCCTTATGTGACCTTCTGAAAAGCAGAGTCAATGGAGAAGCCAGATTCAACCATGTTAGTAAATTAACAACTACAGACTGCCGTGCTAGCGTGCCTTCCATCCTCTGTCCTAATGTTTCCCTCTTATTAGTACCCATCTCATGTTATATACACTGGTACCTCTACTTAAGAACTTAATTCATTCCGTGACCAGGTTCTTAAGTAGAAAGGTTTGTAAGTAGAAGCAATTTTTCCCATAGGAATCAATGTAAAAGCAAATAATGCGTGCAAACCCATTAGGAAAGAAATAAAAGCTCAGAATTTGGATGAGAGGAGGATGAGGAGGAGGAAGACAGTCGCTGACAAAGGAAGAAGGCGAGTTGAGGGGAATCAAAATAATCCAAAACTTTAAGGCTTAAAAAAAAAGGGACTCTGAGGCGGCGAGGAGAAGGATGCGCCTCCCATACACCCAGCGCGAGGCTGCTTCCCATACACTGCGCCAGAGAGAGAAAACAAGGGGGAATGGCAGGAAACTGGCCGGGCTTTCAAATTTCCTTGGAATTTTTTCCAGGCTCGGGTTCTTAAGTAGAAAATTGTTCTTAAGAAGAGGCAAAAAAATCTTGAACACCTGGTTCTTATCTAGAAAAGTTCTTAAGTAGAGGTGTTCTTAAGTAGAGGTACCACTCTATGTACTTGACAAAATAAAATAAAGTAAAGTAAAATTAAAATAAATAAAAAATAAAATAAAATAAAATAAAATAAAATAAAATAAAATAAAATAAAATAAAATAAAATAAAATAAAATAAAATAAAATAAAATAAAATAAAATAAAATAAAATAAAATAAAATAAAATAAAATAAAATAAAATAAAATAAAATAAAATAAAATAAAATAAAATAAAATAAAATAAAATAAAATAAAATAAAATAAAATAAAATAAAATAAATACAATACAATACAATACAATACAATACAATACAATAAAATAAATACAATACAATAAAATAAAATAAACAAAACAAAACAAAACAAAACAAAATAAAATAAAATATAAAATAATAAAATACAATAAAATAATAAAATAAAATAAAATAAAATAATAAAATAAAATAAAATAAACCCCCATTTAGCCCCGTCCATCCACAACGTTCCAAGCTACTTTCCCTAAAGAGTTTTTGGTCCCTTCCTTTGCAGCAGCTCTGATGAAGTGCTGCCCCCTGCCGCCTCTCTCGGGAACTGCATGCCTGATTTGGCAAGAAGGGGGTTGGGACGCGAGAGAGAAAAGAGGAGGTTGGTGCTAGCAAAGGGAGGGGAGGGAGTGTGTGGAGAGGGGGAGTTTAAATTGGGACACTGTCAGCTCCAGTAAGCATCACCGTCCCTGTTGCCATGGGAACGGGAGGGGGGTGGCTGCCTGCCACAGAGGCTTGTGGGAAGGGAAAGAACTGCAGAGGTGCAGCCGAACGCCTTGCTGCCTTGCAGGAAAGATGGGGGCGGGGGGGGAGCAGCGAAGAGAACTTGCAACCACCTTCCAGATGCTGCCAAATATCTCCTGAAAGAATTCAAGGAATGTCAGCCTGGAAGATGGACAAGGGCTGGTGCATTTCACCCAGCCACAGCTGGATAGGAGATTAAGCCAAGGTCCCACCCAAGGGGCTTCGGACTGACCCCCATGCCTCTCCCATGCCATGCCAGCATGTAGCGCAAGCACTGGACTGGCGCACAGCAACCCTGTGTCCCCTCACTAAAACTTCGGCATGGCAGACATCTTTTCTTCAATGAGCCATTCAATTCATTCTGGTTCAGCCTCTCTGCCTCCTTAGAAACATAGAAGACTGACGGCAGAAAAAGACCTCATGGTCCATCTAGTCTGCCCTTATACTATTTCCTGTATTTTATCTTAGGATGGATCTATGTTTATCCCAGGCATGTTTAAATTCAGTGACTGTGGATTTACCAACCACGTCTGCTGGAAGTTTGTTCCAAGGATCTACTACTCTTTCAATAAAATAATATTTTCTCACGTTGCTTCTGATCTTTTCCCCAACCTCAGATTGTGCCTCCTTGTTCTTGGGTTCACTTTCCTATTAAAAACACTTCCCTCTGAACCTTATTTAATCCTTTCACATATTTAAATGTTTCAGTCATGTCTCCCCTTTCCCTTCTGTCCTCCAAACTATACAGATTGAGTTCATAAAGTCTTTCCTGATAAGTTTTATGCTTAAGACTTTCCACCATTTTTGTAGCCCGTCTTTGGACTCGTTGAGTTTTATCAATATCTTTTTGTAGGTAAGGTCTCCAGAACTGAACACGGTATTCCAAATGTGGTCTCACCAGCGCTCTATAGAGCAGGATCACAATCTTCTTTGAGCCGCACCAAGTCTTCGGAGAAGGGAGGCATACAAATGTAATAAATAATAATAATAATCTCCCTCTTCCTGCTTATTATACCTCTAGCTATGCAGCCAAGCATTCTACTTGCTTTCCCTACTACCTGATCACACTGTTAACCCATTTTGAAGCTGTCAGAAATCGCTACCCCTAAATCCTTCTCTTCTGAAGCTTTTGCTTCAATGCAATATTCATATTGAAGATTCCTTTTCCCCAAGTGCATTATTTTACATTTGGAAACATTAAACTGCAGTTTCCATTGCTTTGACCACTTATCTAGTAAAGCTAAATCATTTGCCATATTACAGATGTCTCCAGGAATATCAACGCTATTGCACACTTTAGAGTCATCGGCAAATAGGCAAACCTTCCCTACCAAACGTTCCCCTATATCACTCACAAAGATATTAAAAAGAATAGGACCCAGAACAGACCCTTGTGGCACACTGCTTTAACCAGTCTCTGCTCAGAATACTCGCCATTAACAACAATCCTCTGATATCTAGGCTTGATCTAGATGATGTCTTCTAGTTTGGGTAATGAAACATCTGCAAGAAAATAACCAAGATCAGAGAGCGGCAAAAGCTCATCTTGCTCCTCCCCCTCCTCCACTCCACAAATACACCTCCCTTCTAACTCTGACCATATTACCTAGTTTGGATAATGAAACATCTTCAAGGAAACAACCATCCTCAGAGAGCAACAAAGGACCTCTCCTTTCAACCCTGAGCTACAAATATTTTCCTTTCTTGGTTTCAGTTTGATTTTCAAGGACTGTGCAGTTTGCAGAAAGCGGTGGGTTTGAAAAGTGGCTCATTGGGAAGAGGGCTGGGCTAAGGAGTGGGCGAAAGAGTTACCAAAAGGTGAGCATTTGCAATGATTGCAAATCATTGATTTATTCGATTTATCCGGCTTTGATTTATCCGGGGATTTTTTTCCCAAAGATAGGAAGAAAGGAAACTACAATGTTAAATCCTTAAAAAAAATGTGACGACACATTAACAGGATAATTGAGTTGGAAGGGACCTTAGAGGTCATCCAGTCCAACCTCATGTTCAAGCAGGAGACCAAATTGATTGATTGATTGATTGATTGATTGATTGATTGATTGATTGATTGGACTTTTATGCCGCCCCTCTCCGTGGTCCAACCTTTTTTAAAAAAACTTGCAGTGTTGGAGCATTCACAACTTCTGGAGGCAAGCCGTTCCACTGATCAATTGTTCTCAATGTCAGGAAATTTCTCCTTAATTCTAAGTTGCTTCTCTCCTTCTTTAGTTTCCACCCATCGCTTCTTGTTCTACCCTCGGGTGCTTTGGATAATAGGTTGACCACTTCTTCTTTGTGGCAACCCCTGAGATACTGGAAGACTGATATTGTGTCATCTAGTCCTTTTTGTTAAACTAGACATTCCTAGTTGCTGCATCCATTATACAGGCAGTCCTCGACTTACAACAGTTCATTTACCATTTGGAGTTACAGTGGCACCAGTATTGGATTCCCAAAGTAATTAGCCATGCTGTAGGTCCAGTAGGGAAAATGGAGTTGTGCCTGCAGCTCTGTATCCTTGGCGCATGAGTGTGTCCGAGTGAGATTTTGCTTCTGTTCATGCACAGAAGCAAAAAAATTAACTAAAATCTTGCTTGTGTGTGCGTCCCCTCATGAGATTTTGCTCTCTGCGCATGCACAGAAGCAAAATCTCACTCAGACATGCACAGGTACACATGGGCTCATGAAGCTCGGCAGGAAACACACCAGGAGTGGCCGTAAGTGGAATCCGCCCCAAGAGGCACTATAAAAAGTGACTTATGACCATTTCTGTCCTATTGTCCTCTTTTATCTTTTTTTACTGTCCTATTGCCCTCTTTTATCATTACTTTTTATGTTATGTTATGTCTATACAAACTCCTATCCTATACAGTGGTGCCTCTACTTAAGAACTTAATTCGTTCCGTGACCAGGTTCTTAAGTAGAAAGGTTTGTAAGTAGAAGCAATTTTTCCATTAGGAATCAATGTAAAAGTAAATAATGCATGCAAACACATTAGGAAGGAAATAATTTGGGTGGGAGGAGGAGGAAGAAGAAGAGGAGGAGGACAGTCACTGCCCAGAGCGAAGGGAGCATTTCTTTTTTCTGGGTGCTGGCAGAGGTTTATTCTCTCTCTAAGCGCCCAGAGAAAGGAAAATGCTTTGTTCACTCTAGGCTGCCAAAGCCTCCTTAAGCGCCACCGA